>NW_017307700.1:280398-325091 GCF_000935625.1 Nanorana parkeri
TTTTTTTTTTTTTGCGGGGGGGGGGGGGGGGGGGGGGGGGGGGGCGCCCGGTATTTTTGATAATAGCGGTCATCAGCGGCTTCTGAGCCGCTGATGACAGCTATTAATTTAAAGGGGACAGTCTGCTGAACAGTTATACTATAAGCTGATGGTCCATCAGCTTATAGTAGAACTGTAAATGCCAGGTCCGTATGGCATACTGACCTGGCCAGCTGGAAGCACTTTTGTAGGTCCGTATGCCATACGTCCTTGGCAGCGAAAGGGTTAAAGTGACATTAAATGATTTTTTTCCCCTCTCCCCAATGTTAGTGTAAGGACTTACCTTGAATGATGCCTCTTTATCCGATCATCTTCTTCCTTACTGTTGTTTTCAGCTGTCCCTCCAGCGCCGGTGCGGGTCTCTGATCTAGCGCTGACTCCTCTGTCCTCCTCTGATATCCCAGGAAGTCTGTTCGGGTGCACGCTGCTCCATATACAGTACTTACCTTGTGTCTCTCCTCATCTCCCGGCCGAACATCTGAACTGTGCATGTGCCCGCCCCAAGATCCGTTGCGATCCCGATACATTCTCAGATGTTCGTAAGGGAGCGCGCGGCGAAGACACAGGCAAGTTTAAACCTGCTTCAAAAGGTTTTTGTTTTCTCTAAATTTTTAGCATATATCTACTGCTTGCTAGCAGTAGATATATGCAAAAACACGTGAGAGTTTATTAACCTTTTAACACAAGATTAAGCATTTTTCAAATTGATATAGCACCTTTGCATACAGTTTCTGACAATACATCCAATGATACATCCCTAATACTTACTAGTGCTGGTGAGAATAGTTAATAAGGTGTTTTGGTTCAGACCAATAGTGAAAACATAAGCAATCTTGCTGTGAGCTACCATGTCCTAGAAGCAAGGACCATTACCCTAAAGCCCATTTCCTCCTTTGCGGATGTATTTAAAAAAAAACATATGCCAGCAATGTACACCAAGTGTACATGAAGAAGGCATATGCAGCTAAAGTATATGAAAACTGAAACTTACGTTTTTTTTGTTCGCTTTCCTCTTCATCACCTCATGAAATGGCTGCCTCTGTGTTTTGCAAAAAAATGTTTGTCTATTGTAACAGAGCTTTCTAACCTGCCCCCCGACCCGGGTTTCAGATATAGTTTCCTGTGAAGAAAATTTTTAATTTCCAGGATTCAGGCCTAATAAAAAGCTCATAAAAAACAAAGAAAGACTGCAATATGAGTCATGAAAATGTGCACATGTATACATCATCACTTCACCTCTACATTACCACAATAAACGCTGATCACTTACAAAGGTGAAAATGGACTTGTACCAAGTCTTTTGCTCAGACTGAGCTTCAAGATGACAGGCTGTGGGTTCTTAGGGGGACTGCAATAAAGTGTCATAATAAACTCTAAACGGTGCAAAAAATCCTTTAATATGATGATAATTATTAGGGATGCACCGATATATCGGCCGCCGAAACATATCGGCCGAAAATTGCACTTTTGGCATAATGCCGAAAGAGCCATGTTTCGGCCGATACTTCGGGCATTCGGGATTTCCCGGGATTTTCGGCGCATCCCTGGTTTCTTTTCTCCCCGCTGGCCGCTGTTCCAGCGGGGAGAAAAGAAAGTGACAGCCGGCCGAGCGCTGCGGTGGAGAGCGCTGTAAGCAGCCGGCGTCTCTCCTCCACACCGCTCAGCAGCCTATCACAGTCCGGCAGAGCGGTGTGGGGGCGGAGACAGCGCTGTCACAGGAGGCTGGGCTTCCCTCTCTACACCGCTTGATCAGCCTCCTTTGACAGCGTGTCAGAGAGAAAAGCAATGTACACACACTCAGTGATCAGTGATCGCTGAGTGTGTGTACATAATTGAGAATATGGTATGTTAACTATATCCTCAATTATGAATGAATGGGAGTGATCTGCATCACCCCCATTCATTCATAATTGTGGTTATAGTAAACAAACAATATTCTCAAGTTATCAATGAACAGGAACTCTCATAGAGGATTCCTGGTCATTGATAAGAGGGGACACAGAAAAAGATATTGTGTTCTCAATCTCTTTCTATTTTAAAAGGGAAATATCAGGGGTCTGTTTAGACCCCTAATATTTCCCCGAAGCCCCTAAAAGTAAAGTATTAAATAAAAAAATTATCTATTGGGTTAGTTATGCCACTTTCATGATAACAAACAGCAAAGTATTTATGAGTAGTGCATATTGGTTAATATTGATGTGCTAAAAGCTGAATCATTATCTTAGCTATACAAACACAATATAAACGCTTTGATAGGTGAAACAATTTATCTAATGTAAAGTTTTGTTAAGGAAAAAACATTTTCCATCCAGATCAATGATCTTTTTGCAAGAAACTTTACTGTATTTTCTCCTCAGTATACACTCAGGAGGGAAACGGGTTTGACGCCCATGATAAAACACAGAGTTCATCACAAAATATAGCCAAGTGGTTGACGGAACCCGGGATACAAATAAGACTTAGTCTACTTAATGCAAATAAAGCTTTGGGACCGGATTTTCTGCACCCCAAGATACTTAAGGAACTAAGATCGGTTATAACTAGACCATTATTCCTCATTTTTAAGGACTCTCTAATGACTGGTAGAGTACCATGTGATTGGCGGAGGGCTACGGTAGTTCCAATATTTAAAAAGGGGGCAAGATGCCAACCTGGGAATTACAGACCAGTTAGTCTTACATCTGTAGTTTGTAAACTGTTAGAAGGAATAATTAAGGACTACTTGGTAGAATTTGTTCAGGATAATGGTATAGTTAATGACAACCAGCATGGGTTTAGGAAAGACCGTTCCTGTCAGACTAACCTACTGACTTTTTACGAGGGGGTAAGTAGAGATCTGGATGGAGGGAGGTCTGTGGATGTGGTATATCTGGATTTCTCAAAGGCTTTTGATACGGTACCACACAAACGCCTACTATACAAGCTGAGAGCTATGGGCATAGATGGAAGGGTGTGTACATGGATAGAGAACTGGCTAAAGGAACGGGTACAGAGAGTATCAATAAATGATCAGTTTCGCGGTTAAGGTCTGGAACTTGCTGCCTCAAGCAGTGATTTCCGCATTTCCGCAAATAGTCTGGAATCATTCAAGAAGCTTTTGGACGATTTCCTGAGAGACCGTAATGTACAAGGGTGCAGGTACTCTTAAGAATGAGAACACTCAGGGACCTATACACACACACACACACACACACACACAATAGGTTGGACTTATGTCTTTATTCAACCTCAAATACTATGTAACTATGTATATACAGGAAAGTGGGATACAGTATATTTAATACCATTATATTACAAAGCATCTTTTGTAGCAATTATGTATGGTATATAAATTGTTGCCGCAACTGAAGTTTTCCTTTAATATTGCACTCCTAAATGTTGCTTTCCTTGTTGTCAGTTTGACAAGCGATGAACTATACAATGAAACAATAACTTGCCTTAATTGTGTATTTCTGCTGTGAAGTCAGTGATGCAGAAAACAGAAAACCAGAACACAGTGAAAGCCAGGGTTTATCCTCTGATGTTGTCAGTCCTCAAGAGCGCACAGAACAGCCTCAAAACCAGATCCTATCTGTTCATTTTACAGCTTTAGGTATTATGCTATATTTATTATTAGATATTTTATAGTGAAGAAATTCTAAAGTTTCTGAATATGCAGAATTATTATCTCTAAGTCATAGTTACATTTAAGAAATGACATGTGATTACAATTATGTATACAATTACAACTACATAATACAATTAAACACACCACACATCTACACCACACACCACACCTCTAAAGTAAATGAGATAATTGACGTTTGTTGACCATTGGTGGGCATTCAATTGTTCTGGGTTTCCTGCCATTTGGCAAAAGGGCAAACAGTTGGTAGTGTTTTTCTAAGAGATTACTATGCTTAAAATAAAACAATGTGACAAATATCACTTTACACTATATCAACTTCATTATTAACCAGTTGACATCCGCGGTGTTAAACCCCCTTCCCATCCAGGCCATTTTTCAGTATTCAGCGCTGCGGTACTTTAACTGACATTTATTCCGTCATGCAGCGCTGTACTGAAATGAATTTTATACCCTTTTTTGGGGACAGATAGAGCTTTCTTTTGGTATTCTGCCCGTGCGTGCCCGCTAGGGGGCGCGCGCGAGCAGAAAAAAATTGCCGTCTGGAGACGGCAACCCGCAGATGCTGCAGTGCCGTCCGTCCGTTTTTTTACTACGGGCGGACGGCAAGAGGTTAAACATCTTTCCCTTCTAAAAATCTAATAACACTAAAGTATATTCATTCTAGCTTCCTCATCAACTCCTCCCATGCTGGCCTCCAGGACTTGTCCAGAGTCTCTATCATTTTCTGGATCTGCCTACCTCAACTTGCCTGGCTATCTCCTACTCATCCTAACCACTGAACTATCACTTTCTCAAACAATTCATCCCCACACAGCTACCTCATGTATCACTTGCCCCTTTCTTTTAGATTGTAAGCTATTACAGACAGGGCCCTCTTTAACCATCTTGCCTGGAATGGTATTGTAACTGTAATGCCTTCCTTATATTATATTGAGCTGCTCAAACAGTTGGCACTATATAAATCATGTATAATAATACATGAATATAATCTTGAAAACTTGGACAAAGACAAAAAAATGATGTTACTAAACAGACTCTGAAACCCTGTAAAGCACTCACAAATGCAACCTTTGGTAAAGAAATTCAAGAATATAACACTGATTTCATGCCAGTAGCCACAGGTTGTCAGGGACCAGTTGACGTGGCCTTTAAAGTTGAAGTAGCAGTACTCTTACTGAGACAAAAACATTTTGCAGATGTTTTACTTTTAAATGGTTTGAATAATGCTTTCATTTTTTAAAGGCATGTGTAGGGGGGTGCATATATTTACTTAGTTTATGATGGCCAGGACTAGACTTAGACATAGGTTCTATTCATACCGTTGCACATGTTAAAGCACATTTGTTTTTGGCACATTGTGGAATCAATCTGCTTTGAATGGGCCCTTACTAAGTCTCAAAACACAAAAATGTACTTGCACTACTTTTTGGCAATACATTTTACCACACCACACAGTGCATTTACATTTGTGTGTACTGGTTGGCTGAAGAGCAGGTAGGTTGTTTTACACTGTATATGTGTGTTGGGGTGCCATTCAATGCACATATACTGCATATTGGGTTGCATGCATATTAACATACATACACAAATGCACATACATTGGTTGATGTTGACAAAAGTAAATGTTGACACCTATGCTATTGCCAGCTTTGTATTGCAGGCAGGGAATTTATGAAACTCACTTTAAAAAACAATTTATGAAAATTGTGCCATTTAAGCAATATTGAATTCAATCTTCTACATTATTTTGGGGTATGATGGAAACAAAAGTTCCTGCCAAAGGGCACACAGTGCATTGAAGATGAATAAAATAATGGTTGTTTCCAATGGTTCCAATGGTTGTTTGCTTTATTAAATTACTTTTCCTGTTTGATATACTGAAAGCATGTGTGTTGTTTTCTGCAAACAGAGAGCCAGTGTCAAGCTTATCAAGTCCTTCAAGCAGCAGCAGTGCCCATTCTAAACAAACTCACTGGCCTTGGTGTCTCTGCATGTGCTGAGTGGAACTTTGCTTCAGTCAGCTTTGACTCTACTCGCTTCCTGTTATGCCAGCAAGAAAAAACTGTCACCAACAAATGTAAAATAGGTATGTTATTTACAATTATTAGTATAAGCAAATAAATTAAAATCTGTGTCCTGGCAAACATTTTTCCAAATAAAGTTTTATTGAGTTACAAATATAGTTACAAATATAAAAGACGTCTTCACATATATTTATACAAATACACAAGTATTTGGGGTAAGTGCCAAGAGTACAAAATTGTAGAATACTTGTGACAGAGACAGAAGAAAGAGCGAATGTTATTTATAGCGTCTGAACACAGGGCACTGGCGTAAAGCTTCCCTCTACTCTGGTATCCTGGCAAACATTTTTAAAACATTTTTGAATTGAATGGAGAGATTTTCTCTCACTAAAGCTAGCCACATACCTTTTATATTTCCCACGGGACTAAACAAGAGAAATCATTTGATTCTCCCATCCACATTAAACAGTGTGAATGAAAAAATCTTCCCTGCTGGCTATTGTAATGAGCAGCTAGTGGAACACGCAGTTGCTGAATACTCAAACAGTGACTGTATCTGCTTGGATGCAATCACCGTTTGGACGACAGTTTTCCACCCGGCTCCTGCAAAGAAAATTGGTTAAAAAATTTACTTTTGTTGAGTCGGGTGGTACCAACAGAGCCTCACACAGCTCAAAAAAGCCAGTTCAAAAGGAATTTGACAACATTGGAATTAGGACTGCACCGATACCATTTTCTTCAGTATCGAAACCGGCATCCCAGCATCTTATTGGCTGGGAAGCCAGGTGGTGGGTCATGGCCCGCCGCCCGGCATCCTGATTGCCTGGGAAGCCAGTGTTCTGTCCACAGAACACGGCTTCATGCTCCCTCGCTTTACTGGTAGGTAGCCTGGCTTCCTGATTGGTTAGGAAGCCAGGCTTCCTCGCAGTGTTGCTAGGCAGCATGAAGCCAGCTTTCTAGGCAATCAGGAGTCCAGGAGGCAGGTCATGACCCACCGCCCGGCTTCCTGATTGGCCGGGAAGTTGGCTCCATGCTCCCTTCCGGCACTGCCGGAAAGAGATAATCTCCCCCTGACCGGAGGTTCCAGTATTAGGGTAAGTATCGGAGCATTTGGGCGAGTATGAGTACTCGCCCAAATGCCCAGTATCTGTAACAGTGAATCCCTAATTGGAATACACAAGATTTACCATATGAATATTAAATTCATCTTGCGAAAGACAAATTAAAAATCAGAAGATAACATTTCATACATATTAAAAACATTCACATGAAAATGATTCATGACTTATGCCGATACATTTGCACAGTAATTTTGTTTATCAATAGACCCCTGTGTGTTTACTTATGCAACTGTATGCACTCCTTGTTCAAAACTTTTCTTTACAACAATATAGTATTTTTTTTTTCAATTCTTAATTAATAGCACCTTAGAACATATTGTCACTGTATAAATACTGAATAAAATTGTTACAATATTAGATATTAATATTTATTGACATGACTGATTCAGTTTTTCTGATGCTCTATATACATAGCATTAATTCCCTCCTCTTTTCTACATTCACCAGACAAGCTAGTGGAGGTAATGAAACCTTCACGAGTTTATCTTATTTTATGTTTTTTCAGAAATCAGCCTGCTGAGAGATCCTAAAGGACAGCCCCTGCATGGCGCCTATAAAATAGCACAGGAGAGACAGCTGGATTTGTGTAGCTGAGTGCTGCCACCTGTACAACTCAATAGATAGATACAGATGTACGCCTTTGGACAAAGACTGTACTTGTACGTAGGTGTAACTTCGGGTCAGCAAGTATCTTCATGCAGCCGCTTCCTGTCATTGAGTTGTACAGGCAGCTATGTGCACCAGCTGTTCCTCCCGGACACAGATGCACATAGCACATGTGTGCACGCTGTATGGCTATGTACATCCGTGTGAATGAGGCCTAAGGCAAGTCTTCTGTTATTACTACCAACATTTTGTAGAATTTCAGTTCGAATCCTTTGAGAAAATAGGAAACAGGAATAAAAGGGGTCTTCCATTTAGATACAAATGTGCACTCCTGCTTCAATCCCACTTGTAGTATCATGTTATCTTTAAACATTTGTACAACACTAGAACTGCCACCATGCACTGTTATTGTTTCTGGGTTAATGGACAAAGTACCAGGGGAAATATATGGACATGCATTAGTTAAACTACAGTGATTGGATGGGTCACAAACCTGCCCACTTTTAGATAAAAGTGAAGAAAAACAAAACATTAATATATGCATGCTTGCATGCTAGGACATGACTTTGAGTTCCTTACATTCTACTGACCCCTTGTGGAAAATTGTATATATTTCAGTAACACAGTTACGCACTATCGCTGATACTTTTTTGTTTGCACTAACAGTTATATTTGCAGGACAAGCTTTGTGGGGTGTTTTCTTCTTCTCAATCAAAGCAGTACAAAGGGTTAGCTAAATGTTCTTAATATAAGGTTCATGTCCGTTCTTTGTTCTGTGCGCACGCATTATAATGGTCTGTGATTGGAATGACAGCACCTTCCCCAAAACAGTTACAAATGTACAGGTAAAACTGAGATGCATAGGTGTGAATCCAGCATTGACCGTGGTTAATGCATTTCCATTGATTTCAATGAAAACACATTAGGCAAAAATACACGACAATGCAAAGTGAATATGTATTATGCACAGACAGTAATAATAACCTCTTACAGCCACCTATATTTTTGACACTACAAGTGTGAGTATCAATAACTTCTTCTTTTTTTTATATTATATAAACACAGGGCCTCATGAACATAATTTTGAAAATTGCATTTAGCTTTATTCAGAAAGTATATTTGTATACTAAGGGCACCATGTCCATATCAAGACAGTTTGTTCCTGGATCAAAAAAAGCATCCCAATGTATCCCTATGGTATTTATGGGCTCTGTTCACATCTGTGCAGTCCGTCCCTATCCAGACAAAAACAATATTGCTTGTCTCATTTTCTCTGGAATGCACTGGTACGCATGTAAACACATAAAAAATGCATGCAAATGCAGTGGACTGCACCTGAAAGCCCATTTTAAGCTAAGGGCTTGATAAAGCCTATTAGCTGCTGGAACGCTTTGGATCACATCCTGGCATCGGGCAGGGAGCCGGCCAGCATAGCCGGCGCTACCACACAGGCAGCACAAGCGGCCCTTTGAGGTCGCTGGTGGGGGAGGGTGGAAAAACACTGCCTCCCTCCCATACACAGGAGCAGCGGCATGGACGGGGCTCTGAGCTTCATTTTTTTATAGCCAGAACTCCGCCCCCCACCTCCCTCTGCTGTGTCCTCTATCCGGAGCCTGTTGCAAGCCTGCACTGTCCTAGCCGAGATATTTACATATGAATGGGCGGCGGTATTTGCATATCAGTACGCCACAACCCATTCATATGTAAATATCGCAACTAATTCATATGCAAATCAAATTGTTACATTGGCAATCAGTGTGAATACTTTTGTGACATTGGCGGTCATTTAAATAATTTTGTTACATTGGCGGTCATTGTGAATACTTTTATTACATTGGCGGTCAGTGTGAATATCTTTTGTTACACCAGCGGTCATTGTGGATACCTTTGTTACATTGGCGGTCATTGTGAATACTTTCGTTACATTGGCGTTCAGTGTGAATACTTTCTTTACATTGGCGGTCAGTGCGAATACCTTTGTTACATTGGCGGTCAGTGTGAATACCTTTGTTACATTGGCGGTCAGTGCGAATACCTTTGTTGCATTGGCGGCTATTGTGAATACTTTTGTTACATTGGCGGTCAGTGCAAATACCTTTGTTGCATTGGCGGTCAGTGTGAATACCTTTGTTACATTGGCGGTCAGTGCGAATACCTTTGTTGCATTGGCAGTCAGTGAGAATACTTTTGTTGCATTGGCGTTCATTGTGAATAATTTTGTTACATTGGCGGTCATTGTATATACTTCCATTACAAGGGTGGTCAGTGCTGTTAGTTATGCTATCTTTAGTGAAGATCTATAGGGGTGTCCTTGTATTGGGGTGCTGCATGGTAATAGACGTGGGGTGTCAATGCCTGTGGCTTTACATATTGAACTTCAGAAGATGATGGTCATTCTTTTCCCAAATTCTAGATACGTTTAGTGTGAGCTGTAACATGGACATCTCAGTTATGATTTCTGGATTGGTACACTTTGTGGTGTATTTGTATTGTGGTGCTCCACAGGAAACTATTTGGGATGTCATTGCTTGTGGCTTCGCATATACAGCACTAGTAGCTGATGGTCTTCCTTTTTTCTAAATGCTTCTGAGATAATTGGTTTGATCTGTAACATGGATATCACAGATCCCCTATTAGTTTTGGAGTGTTTCTTTACGGATGTCTTTGCAGGGCTAGTGCTACCATAAGAATGCCTGAGGGTGCGCGGGGGGGGATCCATCTTCGTCTGTGTAGGCAAAAATCCTTGCACTGGCCCTGCCGGCCAGGATGCGATCCAGCAGCTAATTGTGCTGAAATGCATTGGAAATGGTGTGAACAAGCCCTGAAAAAACACCTGTAAACTTTGCCTCATGTTAAATGTTCATTTGACAGTATCCTGTATATACGTACTGCTATATTCAAAGATCCAAGCTTAGTAACTCGTAAGGTACTGTAAGTCTATTTAAATCCAGACGATTATATCTTAATTTTATGCCTCAGAACAAAGAAATGTGCACGTATATTATTTCCTAAGATCTGAAAATATAACTAGAAATCCTTTAAAGACTGCCACAGTAGAAAGATAGCAGCATGTTAAGCCCGTGACTCCAATGAACTCCCCCAACCCCAATGATGATGTATAGTAGACTTTTTATTAAACTGCTTAAAGTGTAACTAAAGGCATTATAGAGATTTTAGCCATTATGTGTGCGTATGCATACACATAGGTTCAGGGTGAGCTTACAGAAAAAAAAATACTGACAGGTAGAAAGAAGCTTTTATGGCAGAAGAGACTTACACAGTCTCTTCTGCAATAGAAAGCCTATCAATGAGCAGGGTTTTTTTTTGAAACTTTACTTCCATTTTAATGTATGAAAAAAGTCCTACATATTGCATTTCTGGTGTGTACACTTGCATTTTGCAATGCAGATCACTTGAAATTAGGTCTTTTACAAACACTGCTGAAACTCATGTTGATGTAGTGCATGATAACACGTTCTTTATGGTAGAAATAAACCGTTAAGTGAGCAATCTTTGATGCTTTCAGTAAACCAGTAATCTTTCATTATTTAGTCATATAAATGTCTGCTTTTGACATAATATTATTAATTGTATTATATTATTTATTATTGTATTGTGTATTTTCATATTTTCCAGCAAACAAAAGCAACAAAGACATGATATTATTCAAAAATGCATCTTTTCTTCACATACTGGTGACACTCCGAGACCTTATACTGATGTGTACCTTAGATGCAGCACTAGGTATCTGAAATGTAATTTGACATTCTATATTTTAGCTAATTTATATTCAAAAAAAACTTTACCCAAACCTAAGTGATTATTTTTGGCAGAGGGAAATGAAGTAAGCACACTGGCAAAAGTATAATTACTTCCACAACTCAATCTGTATTTTTACCATGTTATGTACTCCCGCCCAGGTTTTTTTTACTTCCAGCTCACAGAATTGCCAGTTGAAGTCATGGGTTGTGACATTTTTAAGCAGGTAATTATAGACATTGAAGGAGGTATTAGGGTTACATTTTGTCATCAAGGCTTTCCTATACAGAATTACACAGCAAAGTTACAGAAAAAGCAATGATTTTGTGCAAAGTTTGCTATCCTATAGGGACAAATCATTTTTCAGTCTTCTAACCAGTAAAATATGAATTTTGCCTGGAGTGTGTGTGTCACTGCATTGCAAATTGCTGGCAATGCCCAATACGTGTGTTAGGTACAACAATGTTCCACATTTTGCAAATATACGGTTTATGCCCATGAGATTAAAGATTGACTTTAGGCATCAAGTAAAATCAATCAGTTCATTTTGAAATTAAAATGTTCACTTGGTTTACTTTCGTTATCTAAATGTTATATAATTGCAGTTGCATCCAAAATCAGTATACCTTCCACTGTATTTCTGAACAGGAGGCCAGCATTATCCTAGTTTCAGATTTCCTTTGTGCAGAGATTTTTTATGACTCATTTCAGAGGTAAACATGGGAACATAATTCATTTTGTGGAACGTGAAACAACACTGCTAGACAAAAACCCATCCACTTTAAACTGGGGCTGCGGAAATTAACGATTAATTCCTCGATTAATCGTTAATTTTTTTGATCAACTTCCGGGAGTTCCGTCGGAGATCCGGTGACGTCACGGACATCGACGTCACCGTACTCCTCCCCAATTCCCCAAGTGGCTCCGTCGGCTTCGTTTTTGCAGCGAAGCCTGCAGAGCGTATCAATGATCGTGGGTGCAACACATAGGCTCTTGCATTGTATTCCCCCATCCTCAGTTCTCTATGGAAGCTTGGAGGAAGTACTACGGCTTGAAGAAGGAAGAGGGATTCCCTGGCACGCTCTGCAGTTGTCTGTCTTCCACGGGACTTGTAGGAATTCCCTTAGAACAATCCCCGGCCCAAGTGGCTCCGTCGGCTAAAGAAGGGAAGGGGGGAGGAGTCCGGTGACGTCACGGACATCAACATTACCGGACTCCTCCCCCCTTCCCCAAGTGGCTCCGTCGGCTAACTAAGGGAAGGGGGAGCAGCACGGTGACATCGATGTCACCGGACATAAACCATCTTCCACTGGAATGAAATGTGTAGGTTGACTTCTGCCAAGACATGTGTAGGTTTAAGGGTTTGGTTTCCAATTTTTGGTTGGCTTTTAAACATTATACCAGGCAAGTCAAACTTAAATGAAACAGTGGGCCGAAATGAATGAAATAAATCTGTAAATGTGCCCTATTAGATGTGCTAAGGGCCACACCTAAATATTTCCAGAAAAAGGTTATGGAACTTTGGTAAATAACAGAATAGAAATAATTGTAACTTACAATATTTTTTATCTTAGAGAAAGGGGCCATAAAACATTCCATAAGTGTGCAGCTGCAAAATTCCCAAAAAAAAGTGTTGCCTTTATCAGGTATAGAACAACTGGGGCCTTGTTCAGTTGTAGACCATTGAGGACCACAAAGAAAAAGTAAGAGGGCCACATGTTCCCAAAAAAACACTAGTTTGAGGTGCCTGCTGAACGGACTCCAAAATAAGAACACATGGTCGAGATCAAAGTCAGTGCTAACTCAACAAATAGAGTCATTGTATGACCTTTTCATATCCAAGCTTGACTGTGGATTTCCCTCACTTTGGAGGGATTTACCCTTACTTCCTGTTCCCTCTTCCTTCCTTCCTGTGGCTATTGGAAAGGAATTAGGAATCCTGTTGTGGCTATGGGAAAGCACCAGTGAAAAGGTGGGTGGAGGTTACTAAGTTCAGAATCCAGTGGTATGTAGCTAGATTACAGTAAGAAAGGTAAGCTGGAGTAAGCATGTCAGAGAGGCTAGTCATAAAGACCCCAATAAATATGCCTGTTTTGAAAGATATCGGGGACTTAGATTATACAGTATCAATGCTGCAGCTGGATATATCCCATAGCAACCAAAGAAATGACTGCTGCAGTAAGAATGGAAATAGGGCAACAAAGGACAGACAGGTGTCGGTAGAGTGCCGATGTCCACATTCTTACTTATGCATAGAGAGGGCGGACATCCGTTAACTACTGTTGCACCCACCTAATCTTCATGAAACAGCGGTCAGGAGTGCGATGGGTATATGGACTGTAACCAGGTGTTGATGGTAGAACACTTTATTATAAGATGGACAAATCAGGTGATACGTCACCAAAGCTAGGAATGCCTAACACTGCATTGTTTCCCAGGGGCTCCTGTGTTCCATGTGTCCTTCCCTCCAACCCTATTATTTTTGTACCCTGGAGTAAAGCAGAAGCAGTTGGTTGTGGGTTGGTCAGCCTTATGTCCTACTTTAATTTCTCTCAGTGCAGGGAACTGGCAGAGGAGAAAAGGTAAGAACTCACAAATCCTTAACCATTCCTATGTGGTGCCAAGGTTCAAATGAGCACGTCTTAGTATGCATGCTTTGCAGATGGCACAGCAAAGAAATCACTGGTGTCACAGGCATTATGGACAAGCACAGTTTGCCAACATATTCATAATGTTCATAAATTTATGTTAGGGTTGCTTCCTTTTGAAAAGTTTTTTTATTTAAATGTAGCAGTATAAACAAGTAGTAACAGCTAACCCTTTTGGCATGTGTGGCATGCTATACCATAGGTCTGCATGCAAATATTTGGACCACTAGATGGCAGCATGCCTCCATTAAGTATACTTCCCTACACAAATGTGCTGGTACCTTCAGAAAGGGGAGCAACCACAAGAATGCCAAGCAGTTTATGCTGAGAAAGAAAAAGTAAAGTAAAACAAAAATGGCAGCCTAAAATATTGTGAGTGAAGCAGCATGAAATAGGAACAGATAATCAGTAGGAAATATTAAGTATTGAAAGTTTGTGGAGCTGAGATCTAAGGTAAAGTACAGGACATTTGCAGGTTAGGTTGACTGGAGATACCTAGTTATTGTTATAGATATTATTATTGCAATTTAGTACTAATCAAGCTAGCAATGCAGCCACAGAAAAAAGCATGTGCTGACTCTAATATATTTGGTTGGACCATTGAGGGTAGTCAGCTATGCTAGTCTTTGAACTATGTGGAACAGTCTAGGCTTCTTAGTTTCCAGGAGCCATCCTTCCAGATAATAATTATAAAACCCAATTATAAACAATGGTCTAATACACAGTCTAGGAATCTACTGCCAGATACCTGATGGTGAGGGCTTTAAGGAGAAACGAGTTGCCTGCATGGAAAACAGAATTTCTCCATGTGTATGGCGCCCTCATCAGCACAATATTTGCCATAAGGCACTTACTGGCCTTTGTTTTGCCAGTTTTGTGTCCTTGTGGGAAAATGCAGCAGGAAAAGGAATAGTATGGCATTGCTTTGGGAAGTTTTAAATAGAGGTGCACCGAAATAGAAATTTAAAAACCGAAACGAAACCGAAATACACTCAGTGATCACAAACACTCAGTGATCACTGATCGCTGAGTGTATGTAGCCTGCTCTAATCTCTGATACGCTGTCACAGGAGGCTGAGTGAGCGGTGCGAGAGCAGAGCCCAGCCTCCTGTGAATGTGCTGTCTCCGCCCCCACACCGCTCTGCCGCACTGTGATAGGCGGCCGAGCTGTGTGGGAAGAGAGACACTGGCCGCTCACAGTGCTCTTTTCCCACAGCGGTGTGAAGAGGTTCCCCTTTAATATGAGCAATGACACGTATCAGTCCTTGTTATATAGAGCACATTGAGGGTTAAATGTGATTCAGATCACCTTCCCTGGAGGCTAATATAATGGAAGTGCGGGAAGTGTATCACATATATTCACTCTGATAGTACATCTGGGTAGACAAGCAATTTCAGTTGGGAAGTACTTAACAGGAATTTAACTTGATAGTAGAACAGCAAAATGGGTACTTATATTGTAGGGAGTTTTTCACAGACAGTCAATTTATATATTGGATGATATAACTAGTACTTGCGGTTTAGAAGTGTTCCCCCGGACAATCACTCTGGTACTCAGATCTATCTCCAGGTTGCCTTGGTAAAGGTCCTTGGAAGAGAATGTTCTCTCTTGTTGTCAGTTGCAGCTTGTCCCCAAGAGGTTGTCAGGGATGCTGCCCCACAATGGTAGCTCTGGACAACAGTAAGGACAGTCCAGTAGGTCTGCAAGGAGCGTGTTCCTGGTATTAGGGAATATGCAGAGTTTGGTAAAGTTTCAATTGTCTGAGGGGGGTGTGATAGCAGGTTCAACGTTCGGGGTAGGAGCAGTATTGCCCGGCGTCTTCTCCCTTGCTTGAACGCCTGGCAATTGAATCCTGCGGCTTAATCCAACATAGGAGGGGGGGCCTGATGACGTCCGCGATGTTGCGGCGGAAGCCTGCGCCAATCCTGGAATGATGGACGAGTAAACCTGTTACAATCAGCCACTTGGGTGGCAATAGCGTTAGTTTATGTCCTCCCGTGACCCTAAAGAGAACTATGGAATAAAAAGGTTACCCCATAGTTCTCTTTTAACTGCATAAACATAACACTTTGATTTCTTCATACATGAGTTATCCTCTAAATCAGTTCAGCAAAAGTTTCTTCTCAAGTATTTACTTATTAAGGGGAACTCGTGGCGTGTCCAAGATGGCGACCGGAGCACACGTGTAGTAACTGTGCTCCGCCACCTATCCTACTATCCTGTTTTCCCAGGCCCCGTGGAGCGCTCGAGTGGACGGTGGATTGAACCCAGACCAAGCCCTGATCCCGGGGGTATGTCTCGGGGGCGCCGGAGGTCATCTACGAGCCGCCCTACTACCCCTCAGTCTCAGCCGGCCCGCGGACTGAAACAGTCACGCGCCAGAATGGCGGCCCAGCCGGAAGCTCCGGAGGAGGCCTTGTCGGGGCCTGCCCAATTTACAGCGGTGATGGCGGCGATCTCGGGGTGCCAGAGTGCGCTGACGGCCAAGATTGACCACCTGCAGTCTGATGTCGCTCTGCTCCGGAGAGACTTGGACGGCTTTCGGGACCGGGTGGCGGCCGTGGAAGGTAGAGTGGGCGAGGTGGAGGATGTTGTTGGGGCCCACATGGCGACTCTGCGCATCCTGCAGACTAAAGTTAAGGCACTGGAGTCCCGGGCGGTGGATGCAGAGAACCGGAACCGGCGCAGTAATCTCCGGGTGCTGGGTCTGCCGGAGGGTATGGAGGGACAGGACCCACTCACCTTTGCTGAGTCCCTAATTCGATCTCTGCTCCCTAAGGCCCAGCTTACAGCCTTCTTCGCAGTCGAGCGGGCCCATCGCATGCCTTCTATCCGAGGCCCCCCGGGAGCCCCCCTGCGCACTTTTATTTTCAGGCTCCTCAACTTTAGAGACCGGGATGCTATCCTGCGAGAGGCTAGAGTGATGGGAGAGCTCAAATACGAAAACAGCAAGCTACTTATTTTCCCGGATTACTCAGTGGAGACCCAGCGGCAACGCAAGTCCTTTGACTCTGCTAAGGCTGCCCTAAGAGCCAAGGGGATCTGATACAGCATGCTCTTCCCGGCACGTTTGCGGGTGCAGGATGGGGAGGCTGCTCGCTTCTTTACTGATCCGGAGGAGGCCTGTAGATGGGTCGAACACCTGCCCAAGACCTGAGATTGCTAGCCCATGTGGGGCCGCTGTTTTGAATTCTATCAAGGGGGGAGACAGATGGATCGCGAGACCCCTCTCCTGTATATTCCGGACCGGGAAAGTCGACTCCTATGGTTCTATTTTTTCTATTTATGTTATTTACTATTCTTCTTGATTTTGGATTGCTGTCTTCTTTTTGTTATCCCAGACTTATGACCCTCTGTTCTACTGGAATGTATAGTGTTGCGGTGGATATGATCCTGCACAGATTTCTGCCTAGAGTGCCTGAGAACGCCACTGGACTGTTACGAGACGGTTTGCCGGGTTCTCACAAGTTTGTAACTAAGACTGTACCCTCATAGAACTTGAGTGTTCCACGGGGCCCACCTTCTGCTGTTTAGAGGTGGGGCCCCTCCTGTAACGACTGTTCATTTACGTTTCTAGTCACTAGAGTTGTGACATCCCCTACTGGCTGGTTGCCATGACAGGTTCGGGTTCTAGGGCACTTCCTCGTTTGGGGGGGGGGGGGGGGGGGGGGTAATTGGGATGTGGGGATATGTGTTTTTGTTACTGGGTGGTGTATGTGTTTTTTGTTTTCCTTGTATGTTAATTACTGCACTCATTTTAAGTGGATCTGTGCTCTGGGGCTTTGGGGGGGGGTGTTTGAGGGGGATGGGATTGCTTCTTGTAATGGGGCAGAGATGTCTTATTGTATTTCCCCTCTGAAAAATGACTGATATTAATATAGTGTCGTGGAACGTCCGGGGGCTTAACTCTCGAATCAAGCGCTCACTGGTGTTCCAGTATCTGAACTCCTATAGACCTCATGTTTGTATTCTTCAGGAGACCCACCTGACTGGCGAAAGGGTACTTAGCCTGAAGAAGGCTTGGGTGGGTCATTATTATCATTCTACGTATTCAACCTATGCCAGAGGAGTCAGTATACTGGTGCACAAGGTAGTGGCATTTGACCTCTTAGATCTCAAACTAGACCCGGAGGGCCGCTATGTGGTGATGTATGCCAGAATATTACATAGGGAAATGGTGGTGGTGGGCCTCTACATTCCGCCCCCGGCCTCGGTACAGCTTCTGAACAAATTGCTGCCTCTCATTGCTGGCTTTGCCACCGAGGACGTTCTTATACTGGGGGATTTCAATATGGTGCCTCCCCCGCTGTGGACCGGATGGGAGGCGGGACGGCGGCTACTTCTGAACTCTCTAGATGGGCGGAAGCGGGCTCCTTGGTGGATGCCTGGCGGTGGTGGCATCCGGAGACTCGGGACTACACCTGTCATTCGGCATCACATAGGTCATTCTCGCGAATTGACCTATGCTATGTTACACCCTCAGTGCTCCCGAGGCTCCGAGATCTCTCCATCCTGCCCAGGGGAATATCGGACCATGCCCCCTTGCGGCTGTCTGTGGCTGTCTCCTCGATTCCCTCTGATAGATTGTGGCGCCTATCCCGCTTCTGGATCCCGGACGAGAGGGTGAGACCTCATATAGCTGTGGCCATTGATGACTTCTGGGGTCTTAATCGGGGGACGGCATCCCCGGCAATGGAGTGGGATTCCTCTAAGGCCTTTATTCGGGGACAGTGCCAGTATGTGATCAGGAAGACTAGGGCGGAGTTACAAATAACTGAAGCTGAGGGGCGGGCGGGAGAACTGGAGCGTAGGTACGCGGACACCAAAGAACCCGAGCTATACACGGAGCTGCAGAGTGTACACAGAGACCTAAAGCTGACGCGTACGGACGCTGCCCGCAGGTGCTTATTGTACCAGTCACAGAGAATATTTGCGGAAGGCGAACGGAAGGGTAGAATGTTGGCCTGGTTGGTGGGGGAGGGGCGTGTAGTGTCTCCGGGGTGCTGAACCCGGATGGGTCAGCCGTGACAGACCCTGCGAGAATCACTGCCCGCTTCGCCTCATTCTATAAGGACCTGTACCGTTCCAGAGTAGATTACTCTGCTCGTGACCTTGCTGACTATCTGGATGACATTGATTTCACGGTCCTCCCCCTAGACTCTCGTACGGCATTGGATACCCCCTTTACTACCAGGGAACTGGAGCTAGCGATCGCCTCCCTAAAGACGGGCAAAACGCCGGGGCCGGACGGATTCCCGGTGGAATACTACAAGGCTCATGCAGAGGGGATTGCTCCACACCTGATGCGCACCTATAAGGCTGCTTTTGAGACGGGTGCTCTCCCTCCCTCTATGTCTGAGGCTATTATAGTGGTTGTGCCCAAACCCGGGAAGGACCCTGTGCAGTGTTCACCATACCGCCCAATATCCTTGTTAAATGTGGATTTGAAGATCCTCACCCGTATGCTTGCCAATAGAATCAATGCTGTTATCTCCTTTGCCTCCCTTGATGTGGAAAAGGCATTTGACTCCGTCGAATGGCCCTATTTGATTGCGGTACTCCGGAAGTTTGGTTTTGGGGATCGCTTTGTTGCCTGGATTCAGATGCTTTACTCCTCCCCCACCGCTAGGGTGCGCATTAATAACCTGCTGTCGGCTCCGTTTGGCCTGGGTCAGGGCACGAGACAGGGATGCCCTTTCTCGCCTGGACTGTTTGCCCTGGCGATGGAGCCCATGGCTATCCGGCTCCGCGCCTCGGCCCAGGTAGGGGGCCTTGCGGTGGGAAGGTTGGTGGAGAAGGTCTCCCTCTACGCTGATGACGCGATCCTCTACCTCCATGACGCGGGACCCTCATTGGTGGCGGCCTTGGGGATATTGGACACTTTCGGAGTCTTTTCGAGTCTCCGGGTGAATTGGGGGAAGTCCCTGTTGTTCTCGCTAGGTAGCTCTCCCTTGAGACTGGATCCGGGCTTGCCACTTACGCAGGTCTCTGAGTTCCGATACCTGGGTGTGGTGGTGACCTCGGATCCGGCCTGCTTCCTCGAAAATAATCTATACCCCATACTTAGACAACTGAGGGCGAAATGTTTAACCTGGAAGACACTCCCCTTGACGCCTGTGGGCCGGATTAACCTGATAAAAATGGTTTTCCTCCCCAAATTCCTCTACTGCTTTCGGAACACCCCTGTCCAAATCCCTAACTCCTTTTTCCAGACTCTGGAGGGTGTCATTTGCAGCTTTGTTTGGGCAGGAAAGACTCCCTGGGTATCCAGGAAGGCCCTGCAACTCCCTCTGTCTGAGGGGGGACTGGGACTTCCCTGCTTTAAATCATACTATTGGGCGTCTGTACTGGTGAGTGCCCACTGGTGGTTTGAGGGGGATAGGGACAACCTGGCTGTGACCCTGGAGGCGGCACTGATGGGATCTTACGCTGGTCTGAGCAACCTGGTGTATAGGTGCCCAAAGGCAGTCGGGACGGTCACGGGACCCATGCGCACTGTCTTGGGAGTGTGGGACAGGGTGCGGAGGGGACAGATGCTGGAAGGCACTATCTCCCCGGAAACACCACTTTGGGGTAACCCGAGATTGGCTCATTTACTCTCTGTCCCGGAGCCCCAGCACTGGGCCAATCGTGGGATAACAATGATCAAACACATCATGCCTGGGGGGATGTTGCTGGGATTTGAAGCTCTCCGAGCCACGTATTCCTTGCCTTTGACTATGAGGTTCCGATATCTACAGCTACAACACGCACATAGAGCCCAGTTCCCTGGTCCGATAAGGGTTGACTCGGAACGGATTGAGCGATTCCTCAGGTCAAAGGGGATACAAAAGCCTCTGTCCTCCTTATACCTTCGGCTGACATGTGAGGGGGGTTCCCAGCTGATACCTCTCTACGAGAAATGGAAGGCAGACATACCTGCCCTGACAGAGGATCTTTGGGAGGATTGTGTCCAGACTTACATTTACACAGTGATCTCCCCCAGGGAACGGTTTATCCAGCTCAAATTTCTACATAGGTCCTACTACACCCCGACTAGACTGGCTAAAATCTACCCCACTGCTGATGCAAGGTGTACTCGATGTGGAGGAGAGGAGGGCACCTTTCTACATATGGTGTGGTCGTGTGGTGAGCTCCGGTCTTACTGGGATTCAGTGGTTTCTACGATAAGTGCGGTGTCCGGACATCAGCTTGACATGGACCCACTGATATTCCTGCTGGGATGTGGAGAGACACTGCAGGCTCCTAAGGCAACAAAGCTTCTTATATTCCATGTGGCTTTCTACGCCCGCAGGGAAATCATTCTGAGGTGGAAGCTGCCCTCCCCTCCTACGGTGGGACAATGGTTGGGCACGATTGACCGGATGCTCCCGATATACAGACTAACATATATGAGCCGAAACTGTGTTCGCAAATTTGATCGGATCTGGGGGGATTGGGTGGCGGCTAGGGGTCTCACCCTGGAGGGCCCGGGTGGGGAGACCTTGCTCCCGCCTGCATCGCCTGAGAGGTAGTCCGGAGGAAGTGGACTGAGGTTTCGAGAGTTGGGGGGGAATAAGAGACGTGGTTGACCGGAGAGGAGTTCCTGAGAACACCCCCCCCTATCTTCCGGAAATAAGCCTAATCCTATGTCTGACCTTCGGTCCTCTTGCTCTGGGTTTCTCCCCCTCCCTGCCCCGCCCCTGTTCCTTCCCTTTCCCTTCTCTCCTTGGCCACTCTCGCTCTTCTGATGCTAACTTGGTATTCCTTTTCATCCCCCTCTTCTGCCTCTCCTTTCTTCTGCCCTTCTCTGCTGGACTGCTTCTCCCCCTGCTCCTCTCCCCCCTCATCTTACTCCTCTCCTTGACCCTATGGGGGCCTGCCCTCAGTGGTTTGGCTGACCCTGGGTTTTGTTTCGGTATTTGTCTACTTGTATCTGTATCTTTATTTTTTGAGTTATCATTATCGTATTGTCTTGTACGGACTGCTGAAATGCTGACTTTAGAATGTTGATCTGTATTTGTAATTGTCTTTTTGTGAGTGTTTTTATGTATGAAAATTAATAAAAAACTTTACCTGTTAAAAAAAATAAAAATTAAGGGGAACTCTTTGAACTCCCAATATGCATTGGCTGTAACCGAAGGGGACTTCCAAGTAAAAAATGTGATTCACCCTTTCTTTTTTTTAAATGTATACCTGTCAAAATGTATGGAGCAATGTTCTTACATTGTGTAGGATATAAAGAGAGCAATGTTAAGATTTTGGTCCAGGTCAGGTGAATTTTCGTTACACTGCTAGCCAGTAACTTATCAACATTTATGAAAATAAATATAAATCACAGTATCTTTATGTGATGTATTTTTATTTTCAGAATTTGCGTCATCACAACTCTGTGGAAAAAAAAAACTAATTTATTTGGTGAACACACATTCTTATAACAAAAGCTGCTTTATGCAAACTGCCAAAGCGGTCTCTGATGTGGAGAACAGCTTATCTAGAAACCTGGGAAAAAAGAGCATACCATGTAATATGTATGCTGTGATCATTAAACTCAAACTCATGGCTTAATGCTATTTTTACAGCTCATGAAATGCAAAACTTCACTGAGCTGTTTAAAACGTTGATGGGTTTGGGTCCAGTTGTTTTTTTTTTATATTATATGTTTTTAGCTATTATATTTTATATTTTTTATTATATGTTTACAATCTTTGTTTTACAAGCAGACATTTAATAAAATGTTTCTAGAGCACTACAGTATAGCTAAAGAGAGAGGCAGAGACATCTTGCTTTCCAGCTCCCTTAATATCTTAATGATATCTGGTACTTAGCCTTTTGATAAGAGAAAAAAAAATGAGTTACTGCTCTTAAGACTGCTTGAGCTCTGTAAATAACTGCTGGCTTCCTTCAGCATTGTATCAGCAAAGATGTAATGCTAAATATAAAAGGAAGACTACAGCTACACCTGCTGGTTCTAAAAAAAAAAGAGTGCAAAATATTCATATACAACATTTTATATTCAACTGACTTAAAAAAAGGAAACATTTTACTGTGCTAATCATAATAAAAAAGAAAACTTGTAGAAAACCACTATACATTCCAGTTAAGTATTCTCTGTAGGCAGTGGCACCAGAAGCCACTTCAGTGTATATTGTAGTTATACAGTTACACAGATGAAATGAGATCAGCCAGCTATTTATAACAATTAATTTTACATATCTGCTTCTTCATAGAATACTTGTGTAATGCAAAAAGCATGTACAAAAGTGTACTGGAATCTTGTTTAAATGATGTTTGGAGAAAGCTGAGGATCATTCAGTATGTACAAGATAAAACAAAAGAGGCAAACCCCAAAATCACAGCCCTCTTACAGTGGATGGAAGAGACATATGCAGAACAGAAATTACTCAAAGTAGGTTATCTGTAGGTATTTAATTGAACAACAAAAAAGTCATTATAACCGATGCAATACTATCTTATTTATTAGGAAACTCGCTACAGAAATGTATGAAATCTTTAGTGAACAAAAAACAAGAGAGTGCCTTCTCCTGTGCATTATTATTTATTGTAAATAAATAAAAGAACAATAAAAACCTACTCACAAAGGTCAGATGCAGGCAGCATCTGAACAAGGGGCATGCCCCAAAAACGCTTTCAGCCAGTGGGGGCTTGGATGATAGAGCAACCAACGTGCCTTTGCCGGTCTCATCTCACCCTATAACAGCCTTGCAGATAGAGTCATCCTGTGACTCCTTTGTTTAGATGCTGCCTGCACCTTACCTTTGTGAGGAGGTTATTGTTCTTTTATTTGTTTACAAAAAATGATAATGCACAGGAGAAGGCACTCTCTTGGTTTTTGTTTACAGATGATGTGATAGTCCCCCTGACTGTTAAGGAGCAGCTTCACTGTGAGAAGATGTGCTACTACTATCACTATTATATATGCTGGATCCAGTGTCAAGATCCTTAGGTGCTGGTGTGATCTGTGTCGTTACAGAAATGTATGAGTTTAGTGGGCTCCTGAAAGCATCAACAGGTATTTTGGCAGTTATAGGAAAACACTTTCAGTGGTATATTTAACAGACCCAAAGGGAGCAAATGAAAGAAGGGGTTATATACTGTATACTATAAAGTAAAACTATGGGGGTTATTCACTTGGCTGCCGATGGCAGACAAGTGAATAGCCAAGCCGAAGTGAAGTGAGCCAAACGCTGTTTGGGTATTCACTTCTGGCTTGTATGGCTGATTTCAGCCATACATCGGCTCTGTATGGCTGCCTTCGGTCAGAAGGACTTCGACTCAGCCAATCCAACATCTGGATCGGCTGAGCCAAAGCTCGTGCAGCTCACTCGCTGCCGTTCACCCCTATGCTCATAAAGGCCGAACAGCAGTGAGTGAATAGCCGAACGCCGCCGAGCGGCATTCGGCTTGGCTGTTCTGTTCTGTACCTCCGTGGTACCGAGCAGAATAGGAAATCAGTGAAAGGAGTTAAAAAAAATGTAAACAAATAGTAAAAGTAAAAAAGGCTGGCTCGGGCTTGGTTTATTTTCGTAGCATTTTTTTTTCCGAACCATATGCATTTCACTCGGCCGCCTTTGGCTATTGTGAATAGTCCATACAGCAGCCGCTCCAGCGGCCAAAGAGAGCCGAAGGATCAGCCGAAGCTACGGCTGGATCCTTCGGCCCCTTCGTGAATAACCCTGTATATATGAAAATATATTACTGCATTATTAATTCATTATATTATTCTATTATTAATCATATTAAAATTATTCCATCCTTTTTTTCTTTTACTTCTGTATGGTTCATAGGGCCCAGTTTAAATACATGATATTTTGAGCTGTTCGCCACTTTTGAAAGTGATGAACTACAATCTCAATACAAATTGGTAAAGTAAATGTGAGGTTGTAGTCCATCACAGGAGCGAGCTTGGACCAGTGATTACTTTACAACACACATTATGTCCAGATGTCAATTATGTCCAGATGCGGCTTGTCTTCCTCAGGTTCGGACGGGTCGTCGCGCGCCTGGACTTTTATTCTGGCAAGTTGGCTGTCATCGTGCATCGTGATTGATGCTGGGTTACATCGATGGAAGCATTTTATTTTATTTTTTTAAATAAAGGAATTGTCAAAAATTGACAGTTAAAGGATTTTTTCTAAAAGTGTGGTGTGTTTATTTACATTTTAGTTTAAGCCTTTTGTGAATGAGTAGGGGAACAAGTACCTTATGCATTTACAAGGGGGGGGGGCGGCATCTGGGTGCCCCCTTAATTAAAAGGGTACCATAAGCCCCCTTGCCGCCAGACCTAAAGGGTCTGGTATAAATCGGAAGGGGAACCTCCAGCTTTTTTTTTTTTTCTGCAGACTGTAAAAAAAATGTCTTTTTTTTTGCCTTTTGTCTGTCACTTTGCTGCAAGGAAAATTCGTACATACTACCGCTAACTAATTTCATCCTAATCCCGAAACGAATTGACTTGTGGACCCAAATTACAAAAATCTGAATGAAAACGAAACAATTTTTTTTCCGGTGCACATGTCTACTCCTGAGTTTAGTGTCGCTTTAATCTAGTAATCTAGTCATGTGTTTGATAATCTGAGTTGTTTGACTTACCTTTTTATTCTTCATCAGATACTCATTCTAAGTAGAATGCATTCAGAAGCCATTAAAGAATCCCTAAATATTTCAATTGAGAAAACTGAAGGTAAGACATTTAATATGCAGGCTCTTTCCTCACTATTCCTGCATTTTTTTTAATCGATTTTGTAAAATGTTACGTGGCATTTGAACATTTTCTATCATGTGCAATAAATGTTACATACAGTAGCAATTGAACATTTTCAACAAAAATAAGTACATTTTGCATTATGTTGCATTTTCTGTGTTACAAGTAAATTTCCCCCACTGTACTTCTTACAGTATGTAAACTTTGTCATTGATTGGCTGTACAGTCAGATTTACTAATTTTAGGGTTCCACATTGAAGCTAAAAGATTTGGCAAATATTCTAAGTGTTTCTATTTTTAAATGTTTACTGACATTTTGACAGGTCTAAAAGCAATTGCCTTGTGTCCTGTGAGTGGAAATCCATTTCTGGATCCAAAAAATGTATTAGACAGGTCAGTAAATGCTTTTTATTATTCAAGGAATGCCATAATATTATAACTTCACAGGCACTAAAGTGATATTTTCTTCAGGGTAAAGTGATGTCTGACCTTGGCTAATTATGGTCTACAAATGATAATTGATTTGAAATGTTTGCAGGCATAACTTTATAGTAAGGTTAAACCTTTATATGCATTCATAATTTGTTTGACCTGTTATAACATGTTCTATCCCAGTGCTGACCATTAGTTCTTGGCTTCCTTTCATGTTGTTTTAAATATTGAATGTTGTGAAATGTTGGGTCTCTGAGACATCTGAAACACACAAATTGTAGAAATGTCACCAGCACACCAGTCCTTTTGGGATAGCAAAGCTGAAGAGATGAGTCTTAAGGGATCGCCTAAAGGCAGTCAGAGTGGGAGATAGATGGGCAGATTGGGGTAAAGAGTTCCAGAGAATGGGGGGGACTCTAGAGAAGTCCTGGAGGCGAGCACAGGAGGAGTTGACAAGGGAGCTAGAGAGCAGGAGGTCTTGGGAGGAGCGTAGGGGATGGTTAGGGGGATACTTTGAGACGAGGTTGGAGATGTAACCTGGGGCTGAGTTGTGAATGGCCTTGTAAGCAAACCTTTCTTGGTTTACCAGTTTTGCCCATGTAGATAGTGATTGCAGCATTAAAATAGAAAGACCTTTGCTTTGATTGTAGGTCCACTTTTAACTTAATGCTTTCTTTTGAAGACACAGGAAACACAAAATAGATAAGTTTAACAGAATAATATCAACCAGTTATCTAAGCAGGCCAGTTATTTGGCTTGAGACTGACATTACATTTCCATGAAACGGTCAACAGAATTTATCAGATGTTTGCTGATAAAACTTTACCAGTGAAATAATATGTCTGATAAGACTAACGTTGTTATAATGTGCTCATGGGCCTTTTTTCCATGGAAAATGCAGACACACTTATATATATATATATAAAACAATTTATGCCTGCTGACTCAGGGTAAGATGAGCGACAATCATCTTTCTAAGTTTAAAAATAGTTTCTAGTTTTATATGTACCTCAGGGGGTGTGTCTGATAGGTTCAAGGCATATAGCACTTAGTCCCATTTGAATCCGTCCTGCCTTTGCCAAGAAGAGTGGTCAGACAGTTTAACCACCTCTGTCCAACCATGCACTAGCAAGGAGACAGAGTTCTGAGTGACATCGCTGGTTTGTGGCAGAAGGGTTTGCTCTGGAGACCGGCAGTGCTATTCATAATAGGTCACACAGGGCTATGATGTCTCTTCCGGGCTAGTGTATTTACAAGCAGCCCTAGCAGATGGATCACATAGCCCTGAGTGATCTTTTATGAAAGAACAATCAGTGCTGTTGGGGCCAGTACAGGGTATGACACAGCACAGACAGCACTGAGCATTCACTCATAAAAGATCACTCGGCGCTGCAGGGCTATGTTATCTATCTGCCAGGGCTACGTGTAAACACAGAGTGAGCTTTTATAAATGAATGATCAGTGCTGTTGGAGGAGTGTCATTAGGGTTGCCACCTTTTCTTCAAGCGAAACCCGAACACTCAGGCGACACGCAGACATTTGTTTGGGAGAATAAGTCGTAGCGTATTCATATGTAAATTGCGCCGCCCATTCATATGTAAATATCACAGTTGAGACTGTTTTCAGTTTTTCAGTGGGGGGCCAGTCTTAATTTTGGTTGTCCCTGTCTGCTTGACATCTTGTATCCGGGTTTCTGATGCCATGAAACCCGAACACAGCATTCAAAACCTGGACTGTCCGGGTGAATCCTGGACAGGTGGCAACCCTAAGTGTCATACACTAGGCCTGATAGCACTGATTGTTCATTCATAAAAGACGATAAAGAGGATGTGGGTACCAGTCTTGCAATTAGGGGGGACTGAGGATCAGGTGAGTATATCTTCTTTATTTTCACCCCCTAGACCTAAATTTTGATAAATCCTGGAGTTCTTCTTTAAAACATGCATTGAATAGAGTTAAATGGTAACACATACCGTATTTTTCGCTCCATAAGACGCACTTTTTTCCCCACCAAAAGGGGGGGCAAAAATGTCTGTGCGTCTTATGGAGCGAATCCCTCTCGCCCAACGCTTGGGACATGTAGTTTTGGGCGCCGGAGCGAGTAGTTTTTTTTTGTATATTCAGCCCTGCTCCTGACAAGCAGAGCTAAATGTACAGTGGGAGCCGCTGCTCGTTTAATACAAGTGAAGTCACTGCGTCCTATGGTCCGGTGCGCCTTATGGAGCGCGAAATACAGTACATAATGCGTGTAAACTGCAATGCACATACAATGCAGTGTACCTAAACCAAGGTGTGAACCTGCACTACCAATGGCAATATAAAACATTTCCTGAGGTATTGAGCTATAAAATTACATAAGGAAGTTTAGCTTTTATCATCAGGAGAACAGCTGAGGCCTCATTTAATGTCTAAATATTTATTTTCAATTGTTTAAAATTAGCTTATAGGACTATTTGATATATTAGCTGATTTAAGAAAATGCAGCAGTGGGGGAGTGGTATAGAGTGTAGCTGATGTGTCACTACCTAATGACCTATGACAGCTTTAAAAATGCTCACTATGCTTTCAAAATCCCAACATGCATTGCACCAAAGCCATCTAGAGGGACAAGCAGTGGGTCCTTTGGGTGCTAAGGAGGGTGTTAATGTAGGTGGCGGTTGTCCTTAGTTTTTCTTTATCCTCCTAGATTTCTTTGCTATTTTTGGTAAGTTCTCACAAGCCTGCATTTTTCCCTGCACACTGCAAGAGGTTACCCAGCTAGGGCAAAAAACATTAGGCTGCACTAAAACAATGTTACTTCTCAGCACAAATTAATATGTTGTGTTCTGATTTTACAGATTAAGAAAATTTTCCTACATTATAGTAAATAACAAGCACATAGGAAGTGACTTTCCTTGGGTTCACTTCTCCCTTGTTATTGAATATGACTGCACTGATGTTTGGCTAAAGCTGTGTCAGGACCTGAATGTTCCACACGTATCCTTTATAAGCCAGTTTCCAGATCCTTCTATAATAGGTAAGTAATATAAACATGTTCAAATAAGAAAATAAAGTTATCATTACTTTCAGTAGTATTACATGGAACTATGAGAACATAGAATGTTGCTAGGGAAAGACATAATCATGCTATTTGTGTAATATGCAATAGTTACACACAAAAAAAGAAAGACACCAAAGCAGGGTTAGTGAGTGACTGTGAATGTATTGTTAAAAATAATTAAACAAAATTGCATGCAGATGTTTACTTCATATTCTTGTTACTGGCATCCATTAGTGTTTCTAAAAATAGACTTTTACAGCAGCTAGAATCACTATAGCTAGATATTGGAAGACACCTTCAATTCCTTTTGAACTGGTAAATGCAAACTGTCATTGATAATGATCACAAATTAAAAATTACCCACTGTATTGAATAATTGGGTAGAAGTCTTCAAGGGTGTTTTTGTGCAACACCTTTCAGAAGCACCAGGGCTTCCAAAAAATATCCTTCTATCCTGATTCCCCACCTGCTCTCCTTCTTAACCACACCCCTATCTTCCCACTTTTGTATACTTATATAATTTTCTGCATTCCTTCTGCAAAAATCTGCTGCATTTTAAAACCTGGAGACTAATTTCAATTATACTGTATGTAAGATGCTATATACCTTGTATAATAACACATAAATACAGATTAGAGGTAAAGGTAAGCATTTGGAAGTTTACACTTTCACTATGCATATTTCTGAAATAAAGTATAATTTAATAAATGCAAAGCTTCATTTTGTAAAATATTGCAATCGATGTGCAAGAACATACGTAAGTAATGCACAATAGGAACCAGGGAGCCAATGAACCATGTTATTTCCTTATTACTTATCATAAACACAAATGACTCAGACTTTGCAACAATCCCATGAGAATAAAACATACAACGGTGCTAATCTAGGATAGGAAAAACAAAAATAATAGGATTCCCACTCTGGAGTAATAGGCCTGGTAGGTAAGGATTCATTCACACAAGCCAGCACACTAATACAGACTGTTTTAGCACACAGGCTGGTGTCCAATGTGTAGTGGCAGCGAAGGGTGGTTTCTGAATAGATTACAAAATGTTTTGTTCTTAAAACATTTTAAAAATGTTAACACATTGTTGTGCTCATTTTTTTTGTAAGAGAACTCGACATACTGCGAGAAAGAGCTTCTTCTACACATTCAAATTCCTTATGTTTTTCTGTCATCGGAAGGACTTACAAATAACCCAGAGATACTACATCTGCTAGAGTCAAGGTAAACCAATGCAGTTAAAATTATATACATGCATAGTAGGCAATATATAAGAAAACTGCAATCAAACACATTTTATTTTAGTATAACTAATGTGTAGTATTGTGCAAAAATAAAAGGTAATTCTACACTGTTCATCAATGTAAGGGGGGATTCTATATGGACCACCAATGTAAGGGGGTAATTCTACACTGATCACCAATGTAATGTGGACATTTACAATGACCCCCATTCCCTCTCTGGCCACCTTTGCACCTCAAACCCCTCTCTCTGCTAACTTCCACACCTCCCTCTTTGCTAACTTTTGCATTCCAAACCTCACCCCCTACTCACCTTTGCACTCTAAACTCTTCCCACCCCCCTGTTCACATTTAAGATCCCATTCAAATGGAGCATTCTGGTATTCCTGTGTCAAGAACCTATCAATTTCTGCGGCAGGAATACCTGGTGTCCTTGTGGCGTCTCAGGTTGGCTGTGCGGCATCTCAGATGGGCTGTGCGTGGTCTATGGTGGGCTGTGCAGCATCTCAGGTGGGCAGTGCAGCATATCAGATGGATTGTGCAAGGTCTCAGGTTGGCTGTGCATGGTGTAAGGTGGGCTGTGTGGGGTCCTAATAGAGCTGTTCCGGAGGGTTCCGGAGGCTTTAGCGGGCAGTTCTGGGTGGTGGGGTTCCCCTGGAAGGATGAAATATGCGGCTGGCAATGTAAGCAGTGCCACAAGGTCCTCAGAAGGCTGCAGTGATGCTGTGATTTAAAGATTTAAAGTGCTGGAGTTGGCGCTTGGTAGCAGGGCATTTTCACAAGTACAAGTATTCGTGAAAATGCCCAGTATTGGCACTAGTAACCAGTAATGGCAGGTGAGGTTCTGCCTCACTGGTTTCGGGGTGGTGTTTTTTGCTGCCCCCCTGGAAAGTGCCGTCCTTGCGGCAGATACGCCTCCTGGCTAGAGTTATGCTTTAAAGTTATGATTTCCTCCTTAGCCCATTCTTCTGCATTTATGTTATTTGAATTAATAGGCAGACTAAGGAACCATCTTACTTCCGTGTGCTGTCAGGTTAAACTAATTCATGAGTATGCAGCAATGACTTCCACTCTTCTTATTTCATGAGCTGGATTTGATTTGTTGCAGGTATAATATGACATTTATTGAAAGGGAGTGTTGTCCATCTCTGCAGCTATTTGGAAAGGCTGACAACTGTGCTGTGATCACTGTAGATGAGTCCACTGTCATCATACTGCAGGTACACTATTTATTGTTAGATATATTTTTTCAATACAAAAGCCTGTTTTGATATATAGTACACTATATTGTATTTAAAAGGCCAGCCTGCCTAAAACTGATTTTTCAGTTTACTAGAAGCTGATGGCCTAAGTTACACAAATTTTTATTTTTATTTCCTGTAGTTACCATTAACAAAATGTTTGTACTTGGGTTCCCAGATTCTCAAATCTGCCACTGCTTTTAGATTGGGATCTCAGTTTTCCTATTTTTTTTCTTACTTCATGCAATGAAGGCACTGTAGCAGAAGAAAGAATCAGGCTACAAGGGCAGTAAAGGGGGCAGGGAACCCTTAAAGATCTGCGCTCCCCATACAAATCATTGGAGCCTCCCCTTTGTGGCCCCCACTGCCAGTATTTTAAGGCTTTGATGTTTTAATAATTACCTTTCTTGGGCTAAAGCCAGTTGCAATGCTGTAGGGTCCTTTTCCTCTTTGCCTCTTCTCCACGCTGGGCGGTCCTCACTTATGCAGAGATCAACACTGATGTGGTGGTGTCAGCTAAACTCTCTGCACCAGTACACTGTGAATAATTGCTGTTGATGCCTACTTAGTTGGCGTGGCCATGACACCCTGAACTCACAGTATGTGCTCAATCCTCCAGGTTAAAGTACACTGAGCATCATCAACCTTGGAAAACTAAGAGCACCTTGTGTCAAAGAGCAAGTACTGCCGAGGGGCAGCTACAGACTGAAGGTGTCTATGACAGCCAGAGTATGCACAGAGCATGTACACATTGGGTGTCTGGACAGGTGTCTTTCCTATGAGCCCAAAGGGTAATGTCTGGATAATGCTGAATGTGAGAGACCTTTTGATGACTGCATTTTAGTCCCAGATATCATATTGTTTTAGTATTTTTAGTGCCATTCCAGCTGACCATTAAAAATAAGGAGGAATTAAAAATGACTGAATTGAAAATGAATGAATATATATTTAAATGTCATGCAGTGTATACCGACAGAAAAATTCAATTTCAGGCTATCAGAAGAACCAGTAATTGTCCTTCTTGCTGAATGATGATAGCATTTGTACTTTCCATGTAATAACTGTAATTACTGGTTTCAGTTTAATTTTCCTATCCATATTATAGTATGCCTTATAACCTTCTAGAATGGAATATTTGATTCATATTTATTTGCATTACCGGTGTGAAATGTTTTGTCCGTAAAGATAGAAATGTTTCCAGCAATCAGTGTTGTATGCAATGACCCCAATGAAAAAGAATCAGATAAATGATTCTGGTAAAAGTCACGATGGCTCACTATTTATTTAGGCTCCTGTAATAGCTACTGTGTGAGAGTATATCGATACACTCCCAAATGAATGTGCTACAATGAAATATGTCAAAACTGCCAAAGAAAACATCACATAAATGACTTGTGTAAAACTGTGATAAATAGACTCAGGAGTTACTAATATCACCGGCATCACCATTTCTGCATGACGTTTTTGCCAATATTAGCTGCTAAAGTCATTTCAAGAATTTAAATTGCACCTCAAAAAGCACAACAAACTCATGGCAGGTTAGATTAGGCTGTCTGTACCCTTTTCATTGCAAAAGAGTAGCACAAACTGTGGTAATAATCACCTCTGGCAGTTTTAGACAACAACCCTTTTCATAGCAAAATCATACAAGACTCCGCTGTAGTCACCTTCAGTACTTTCAGGCAGCAAACAGCTTTTCCTGTGCAGTCACTTGCTGCGTAGCCCGCATAGGGTGGACTATGTCTTTAACAGTTAAACATGGTCACTGTAACTGCTTTATTCGTCATTGTACAGAATGGCCCATGCACATTCTTTTCATCTTTTTGTCCTAAAATAGGATTTGATGAACACTATGTCAAATTATTACATACGCCCGTTGCTGCAATATAACAGTTTGGATGCTTATGTTACCAGCCTGTTGTATTTGAGCAAGATTTTAATCTTCAAGACATGTACTTTCAGTAAAATTTGGTCTTAGTAGCATTTACCATGGAAGGATTAATACATGCAATCCTTGTTGGATTGGATTGGTCCTAGTAGCATTTACCATCGTCAGGCAATTAATTGCGAAAGGCCCCTTTGTGGTCCTGAAACATTGCATTGAATTAGATTATGCTACAAGAATGTTAAGAAAGAAGACATTCTGAAGCAGATTGGCGTGTGGACAACATATTCCTTTAGTGCAGTAGTTCTCAACTGTGTAACCCACATTTGACCTTGGTCATTAAGTCATGACCCAAATCGCACTGAGCTGGAACGCACGGCATTGGGAGGTGTGTTTAGGGTGCCATTCAAGTGCAACACACCTCCCACAACAGAATTCGTGGTAGGTCAACCTGCCACATGTGCTTCCAGTGGAGACTATAAGCATCCATGCCGATGCTCATGGGGCAAACATGTTCTTCCATTGTCAACATGATGAAGCCTTCCCTGAGCAATGACAGGAAGCTGACGCAGGACGGATAGAAAAAGGGTTCTAAAGGGAAAAAAGGTAATTGTTTATGATTCACAGTGCTATTATGGTATTATTGCTGTCCTTGATGCTGTTAGGGAAATTTCACCTCATTTCTTCGCCCTGTGAATGTTGGATAAGAAATAAGGGGGGCAGTTGTCACTAAGACAAGAACATTAAAAATTCAGGCCCAGATACTGTAGTAAGCCTTCAGCTATGCCAGCACACATAGTTTTTGTTCCAATTGAGTTCAGTCCAGGACAGAATATGATTCCATTGAACCGTGAGAGTTAGGGAGTTTGTATTATAGATTTAATTTTATCTGCAAATTTTCATTGGTGTTATTTAATCATTAAATTCCATAGTATTATCAATAGTCTAAGTGCAAACACTGCTTCCAGTGCCATACTGTGGGAAGTGTGCCAAGTTAATAATGTTCTATAATAATACATCATCCTGATAGCAGTATGTATCTGTACCTGTATCTGCATGTGCTCATTGCCTGCTAAGTTTCATTTTCATAGATAAAAGAAGTATCACTGTGAATGTGTTTTTTAACAGTAGTACCAAACTCTGGCAACTTATTGTAAAATGAATGTGTCAGTACCTGGTAACCAAGTGTAAAAGGCAAATGCTTATCCTTAGTAGCACGGTGGAGAAGCTTTCCAAATAGCATGGTTGATATAGTGTAAGGTCAAGGTAGCCTAATAAAAATTATTACACCCGGGTAGCCTAGTGGAGATTTTTATTGATAATTTAAACATTTTTATTAAACCTATGCAGTGGGATTACCTCTGCACTGCAAGGGTTAAGTGCTCGTTTTGGTATAGGGAGGAAAATTAAAAAGTTATACTCACCTGATCCCCTAGGCCGACTATTAAGGTGCCCATACCCCGCGATCGTACGAGAATCGTGCAGTGTAAATGAAGACATGCGACCGTTTCTACTGTACAGTCGCACGTCTTTTGTTTAAGGAGCACGCTAGAAAACCGATTTTCGGCTGGTTTGAATGATGCTCGGGAGACAAATGCCGAACGGGCCTCAGGGGGGCGGGCTTCCAATGATCGCAAGTACGATCTGCCTGTCCAAGATGGGCAAATCGTACGTTTTTTTAATTACTTTACACCCATCGCAAAGTCTTGCGATGGTTGTAAAGTGTATGGCCACCTTTAGGCAGATCCCTTCCACCTCGTTCCCCTTGTCTGCAGTTGTCTAAGGTTCCTGAATAATCACCTTGTGTATAGGACGTACAGTAGTACCAAACTCTGGCAACATATTGTAAAATGAATGTGTCAGTATCTGGTAACCAAGTGTAAAACGCAAATGCTTATCTTTAGTAGTACGGTGGAGAAGTTTTCCTAATAGCATGGTTGATATAGTGTAAGGTCAAGGTAGCCTAATAAAAATTATTATACCCGGGTAGCCTAGTGGAGATTTTTATTGATAATTACTGGTTGCCTATAGGGACAAAAGCATGGAATCCATTAAAAGCAAATTAAATTAGTCACCTGCAACCTGACTGTTGGGCAGACTCACCAGGGATGCTATGAGTAATAGCTTTCTTTAAAGAAGAACTCTAAGAAAAATGTGTATTAACCTATGCAGTGGGATTGCCTCTGCACTGCAAGGGTTAAGTGCTCGTTTTGGTCTAGGGAGGAAAATAAAAAAGTTATACTGACATGATCCCCTGTGCCGACTCTTAGGCTGACCCCTTCCACCTCACTCTCCCTCCTCTGCAGTGGTCTAAGGTCCCTGAATCATTCTGTATAGGACGTGAGGACACCGAGGGACATACCATCGCTGGATTATAGGTGGAGACAGGTAGGAGGGAGCGCTGTCACAGCTGGCCAGCTCGGAGGACCAGGTGAGTATAACTTTATTTTCCTCCCTAGAGCAAAAAGAGCAGTTAACCCTTGCAGTGGGGCTACCCCCAAAATGTTACCCGGAGTTCTTCTTTAAATCTGAATTCTAGGCAAACAGATAAATACACAAGTTAAGGAGTGTTTTACTTGTGAGAGGAGTTCTATTTCCATCGCTTCAGTCCTTAGATTTACACAGCTCTGTCTTGCAGAACACGGGACTTTTCTTTTCTACAGTTTCATTTTAACTTGCAGGTCCCCTCCCCAACCTAGCCTGTGACTGTAAAGTGAAAGGAGAAGTAGCACACTGATAAACTCAGCTCATGCTATCAGCATGGATCCTTGCACTGCAGCACACCTGATTAGCTCTTTCTATTGCTTCTCCCTCTGTGGGATGCTGTACATACTGAACAGTAGACTGCAGAAGGCTGATACCAAGTCAAATTCAGAGATACACACTGCTTGCATGTAAAATATACATTTTAGGATGGACTAGTGATTACAGACCTGCGTCATTTTGTACCTTATATAGTTCAGCTTTAAGTGGTCATGTGATATCCATTTCATTTTCTCCAATTGTACCAGCAATCGTTTTTACAGTTCCTGACATATGCAATTTCAACAATACCTGCAAAACCATTTAGACTTATAATTGTCTAAGATGTCATAGATCTCATTTTAAAACCACCATACAATATTAGGGTGAATACTGCTTTGCTTTGATGCAGGAGACATGGTATATCTGAAACTTACACTCTAATTTGATTACATGTTGATGAATGATATCCAATAAAAAATTAATGTGAATTAAGATGGAAGTGAGTATGTGAACTTTGTGACTGATAGCGGGAATAGGCTTCTCTAATAGTTACATAGTTACATACATAGTATTTGAGGTTGAATAAAGACATTAGTCCATCAAGTCCAACCTATTAGGATCTCATTCTAGGAGTACCTGTACCCCTGTATATTACGGTCCCTTAAGAAATCGTCCAAAAGTTTCTTGAACAATTCCACATTATTTGCTGAAATCACCGCCTGTGGCAGTGAGTTCCAGACCCTAACCGCTCTAACTGTGAAGAACCCCCTTCGCCCCTTGTGCTGGAATTTTTTTTCCACCAATTTTAGATGGTGGCCTCTAGTTTTTGTAACGGAGTTCATTTTAAATAGTTTATCGCCAATGTTGCTATCACCATTGAGCATTTTGTACATGGAGATCATATCCCCCCTTAATCTCCTCACCTCTAATGTGAACATGTTCGCTAGTGCCACCACTCCCCCCTCCTGACCCCTCACCTTTAATCCCGGGATCCGCTAGCCCATCTGCGGCCCGGGATTGGCTTGGGAGGGCGTAAGGAGGAAGAGGGAGGGAGATCAGCTCCTTGCTGTTCTCCCTCAAGGATCTTCAACCTTATCTTCAAAATAACAACAAATACACCTTTAGAAATGTTTTGTAATGACAATCTACAAACACATACTTCTAGATAATTGCTGGCTTTGTGTTCTTTATATACCTTATTTTTCTTTCTCTCCCTCATTCTTCTCACAGTGGCCATTTTCACAAAGGGCAAGTTAATTCATCTCCCTTTACTTCCTGGAGCTCTGGCACATGTGACTAGTACATGTGGCCATGCACATCATTGCAGGGGGGAAAATGCCTTTCCCAGAGGTCACACGAGATTTTACAGTTTACAGATGAGATTGCCCATCTGTAACCTTTTCAGGATGCATCTCTTAGGCATGGGTTACGTCACTAATGCCTAAGAGGACTGGGGAAAAACCATAATTGTAAGTATAAACAAAATATGTTTGTTTTACTAATGACTGTAAGATGAAACAGAGCTGCATGCTGATATGATTTTTAGTGGAAGGGGGAAAAGGTCCACTTTAAATAGAGTAGGGAAGGATTAGAACTTTAAAAATACTTGTCCCTATTGAGGAGATTTTTCACCAGATTCTAAATGCTCACTATATCCTCATGTTCTGCCTGATACACGTTACCTGGACAAGAAATGAGGGGAAATATCCTTATGGGTACACAGGTTCTAAGCTTTTCTGACTCTACTGAAAAGGGTGTTTCTTTTTTTGCTTCCTGTGTCCCCAGTGGAGGAATGACACTGTCTGTTCTGTCTGAAATAGTCATATAGACAGAGAGAAAGGTGAAATCTCCCAGTTGTAGGATACATACAAAAATATTCTAACTCTTCTACGTTCTCTCTAGAAATAAAGAGACAAAATCATTTTGGCTGAATATGGACAATTGTTCTCCTGTGTGGCACAGTATCTGCATAACCATACACATTACTGCTGAACTGTAGTGAGTTGCAGATAAAATTCATTAAAGCATGCTTTAGTTTTTAGTTAAAGTGGAAGTAAACTCGCCTCCCCTTGCTCCCTCACCAGCGCCGACATCTTTGCCTGTTTTTTTTTCTTGGTTTTTCTTTGTCTGTCTAAAAAGGTGGCCAAACACCTTACAACCATTGTACAGCTTTTTTTGTCCTGACATCGCACCCACGTTCAATTTTCGTTCAAACAGCCCATCATGCACAAATCAAAGTAGTCCACGATTATTGTTCGTCAGCACCACTAACTGAACGATTTTCCTTGATCGAATGACCAAATTTTCGTTTGAACACGTGCAGTTTTAATTGAGATTTTTGTTGTACAAAAACGCCACTAATCCGTCGATTTTTGTCCAACTAGATGAAAATTTTCTAGCCTGCTTGAAAGACGAAAATCTGCCAGTTGTACAGTATGGTTGTGCACTTCACATCCCCTGGCATATTTTCGGACGGAAACGCGTTCGCAGCCGAAAATCTGCAGATAATTGTAAGGTGTATGGGCACCTTAAATCAGCACGGCCAGAGTAATGTAACTTACACAGATGCACACAGTAGTTCATTCATTCTGGCACCAAAGTATGCCAAGAAAGAACAGGCAGGTAAGTTTGTTGTACATGCTATGTCTCATGCAAAATGGCATGCATTAAGTGACTTCTGTTTATGTCTTTGTTGTTTATTTAATTTGAGCAATTTTCTCTAAAATAGGAACATAAATAAAAATATTTTAGCAAAGCCTTATGTTTGATTCAATTTTAATTAGAGTCTGGAAGGACTGATTCCTGATAAGTCAGCTGAGAACCTGATCCTCAAACTTGTGGCTCTGTCTTTGCAATACAGCTGCTGCTGGGTCCTCTTATATGCTAAAGAAAAACTTAACTCTGAGTAAGTATCTCCAGAAGACAAGGTAAAGGAAATCGATTTTATGTGGTTACAGTTCTTTAAAAATGAACCCCACTTAAAGTGGCATTAAGGATATTTTTTTCCCTCCCCCCAACGTTAGTGTAAGGACTTACCTTAAATGATGCCTCTTAATCCGATCATCATCTCCTTTCCTGTGGTTTTTAGCTGTCCCTCCAGCGCTGATGCGGGTCTCCGGTCCAGCGATGACTCCTCCGTCCTCCTCTCCTCTGATGTCCCACGGAGTCTGTGCGGGTGCATGCTGCTCTATAGACTTACCTTGTGTCTCTCCTCGTCTCCCGGCCAAACATCTGAACTGCGCTTGCTCCCGCCCCAAGATCTTTTGCGGCCGCCCGAGACTCTTCAGATGTTCAGAAAGGGAGCGAGCGGGGAAGACACAGGTAAGTTTAAACCTGTTTAAAAAGGTTTTTAAAAAATAAGTTTTTGCATATATCTACTGCTTGCTAGCAGTAGATATATTCAAAAACACGCTGAGAGTTTAATAACCCTTTAAATTGCTATTACTATTCTGTGACTTTTGAATCACAAGCATACAAGGCAGCACACCAAACTAATTTAGTAGGGGATTACGGGAAACCAAATTTGCTAATTACATTCACAGACTCTGCTTTCTGGTTTACAGTCCTTGTATTTTACTACTCTGTCTCACAGAGCAAATATATGAGTTGTCTGATATATTAAAAACAATACATTACTTATACATGTGGCTGATATAATCTCTCAAAAGCTGTTAAAGCCTAATTAAACCCAGAGTCAGCTGAATGCATTCCAGGTATATCAAAACAACCAGTTAGCCCTTTCATGGTTCCCACCAGTGCCATAGTACCTCACTGATTGGAGGTGAACGTTTCTAAAGAACATTGTTTTCTTAGGATACACCTTCTAACATCTTTAAAGTGACACTAAACTCAGGAGTTAAATCTTACAAATCCATTCAAGTACCTTAAAAGAGAACTATGGAGTAAGTGTTTTCCCCCATAGTTCTCTTTAGGGTCATGGGAGGACATATACTAACCTCCTCTCCCGTGACCCAAAGCTCAGTATATTGCAAGCTATTGCCCGCGATATACTTAAGCGCTGCAGACGGGAAGGATCCCGACAATACTGTCGAGATCCACCCAGCTGCGTGAGTGACAGCTGGCTCTGCCTATCTAGAGGCACAGCCAGCTGTGCCCACCCCCTCCCCCATCCGTTCCTCCAGTCAACACTGGAGGATCGGAGAGGGGAAGGGGGGATCCCTGCGGGGAGCAGTGACTGACAGTCACCGCTCTCCGCAGGGGCATGATCGGAAAGTGAGCGAGCGAAGGTATGTGTTCGCTCACTTCCTGATCAATAGAGCCAACCTTCTTTGTCACACGTCGGCTCTAACTATGGGGATGAGTGGAAATCACTCACCTCATAGTTCTCCTTTAACTATTAAGAAAAATGTAGCTTATTTGTGCATCACTCGGCTGTAGATCCTCAAATCATCTCTGAATTGGTGCTGACACTGTCCTTCCTTCTGGAGGGTGGCTACTTTTGTTCCCCATGGTCCATGTGTGTGTTGTAAAGTAGCCACCGGTCCAAGCTTACTCCCATGATGGACTACAATGTCATGTTTAGTTTACTAATTTGTATTGAGATCATAGCCCAACATGGGAGCGAGCTTGGTGCCGTGACTACTGGAGCAGACAGAATCTGGTGCAATCACCAATGGCAAAGAATCAGCCTCTCTCTTTCATTTTCAAAGCCTAACTGAGCAAACTGAAAAGAGAAGCTGAGTTAGTACATTAAAGGAGAACTATGGGGTTAAGTCTTTTCCCCATAGTTCTCCTTAGGGTAACGGGAGGACAAAAAACTAGCGTCCTCCCGTCACCCTAGGCTCAGTATACAGCGAGCTGTAGCTCGCTGCATACTGAGACGCCGCAGTATACCACGAGCAGCTGCTCGCGGTATACTGAGACACCGCAGCTGAAGCGGATCCCGACAATTGTGCTGGGATCCACCCAGCTGCGTGACTGACAGCTGGCTCTGCCTATCTAGAGGTCTAGAGTCAGCGCTGGCGAATCGGAGAGGGGAGGGGGGAATCCAGCCCCTCCGCTGTCACGGCAGAGAGCCGTGACAGGATCGAGAGGTGAGCGAACGCCGGTATATGTTCGCTCACCTCCCGATCTACTGAGCCGACCTGTGACAGTCTCATTGTTACAGGTCGGCTAGAACTATGAGGTGAGTGAAAATCACTCACCTCATCGTTCTCCTTTAAGTGCTCGTTCACAGCAGCCCTCCTGATAAAACGCTCAGTTTTAGCAGGTGGGCTAGTGTAGTGTGACAGGTCTGGTGGGTCAACAGTGTGATGCACAACTTTTTTTTTTCTTCATATGGAGGGTGCAAATGGTAAACTCAATTGAGGCCCCCACAAAGAAACGCAGTGTACTGCACTGCGGTAATGTGTGGTGCGACACAGTGTGCTGCAAACAATGCAGCATGTCTGCATTTATTTGCAGCAGACCACACATCACACCCAAGTTGTGGTGTCAATGGGTCACATAGAAAACAATTGTTTTCTATGTGCCTTAGGGGTGATTGGCATTGTTCGGTTGCTGGAAAATGTCAGTCGCCGCATATAGTGTGAACCTTCCACAGAAGTCCTCCCTAATACTGCTTTTATCCTTTCTTCCAATAGCCCAACCACACCTAATATCCGTGCAACTCTGAATGTGTTTATAGACATATACAGTATTCATGTTCCTAACACAATGAGTCTCCAGACTTTATTTATAGCTATATATACACATATCTTTGATCAGATACATCAGTAGAGCTGTTGAGTAGTCCTAACATTAAGTGTAGTAGCAAGTAAGCTACAGATGAAGGGTTAGGTTCTGTGTGAGTTGTGGCCCAGCCCTAGACCTTACTGTGGTGAAGGCAGATAGCATTTACATTTTTTTTGTAAACAACCACCATATGTGGTTACCATCATAACAACCATTCATAAGTCTTCTAAAAGCACTCAATATAAAAAAAGATAAATCCTGCCTAAACTTAAAACTTCTATAGTTTATATTGGGTTAATTAGATCTGTTAATAAAGAGTAGTAGGTTTGGATAGAGTGGGAAAATGTTAGATTCTGTGTGAAGTTTTTATTGATGTTAGTGGCATTTCGACAGAGCGACTAGAAAAATCTAGATAACATTTTATTAGACTTTTTTATGGATCCACTAATCCTGTGGGGTTTTTTACTTCTTCAGGTACAATCTTTCAGAAATGACATTACACAATGTTGCTTTAGTCTATGCAGCTCTAACTGCATATTTGTCAAAATCAGAGGACTTGCAAATTAAGGTAAGAAAAAAATAAAAGGTATCCTATTTTAGGACTTCTTACTATAGAAAGAACGGAGATTACCTGGCTCATTCAATACAAACGTACAAGGAGCAAAACGCCAAGTACAAAGTGCTGTTCTTGAAGCAAGCGATCTGTAATCATTTTGTGTTGGACGTAAATTGGATTCAGAAGAGTTAATATGGGGTACTGCAAAGAATAGAATGTCCTCTCATGATTATTCTGCATTTAGGTGTTACTAGGTCTAGATACCCATGTTCTGGTCTATTTACATCGCTTCAGTGGTTTCAGCGTTTATTGATTGCCCATATTTTACAGCAGCCACACAGTAGTCAATAATGACAAATCCTCATTGACAGATGTGCTTTTCAGACAGGCAAGTAGTGCCCTATGCTGGGATCTTTGTACTTAGCACTTGACTCTCTGCAGTGTTTATTGAATAAGCCTAGATGCCTGCATATGTGGCCGTTTTACTGAAAACAACTAAAAATTTTAATTTTCACCTTTCAGGATTACAATTTAGTAATTTTATACTGATATAATTTTTAACACAACAGAGCTTTGCTAAACACGATCCCCCAATCTTACATTTCCAGTTGTCAATGATTTCCTGCACATAGGAAGTGAATGCAGGAGGGAAGGCTGTGCACAGGAAAGTCACTGACTTTTGCATACACAAGAGGTAGGGTGCAGAAGAGGAGACCAGTTAGATCAGCTCCCAAGTAGGCACAGCTTACTTTGTAAAGAGTATAGCAGATCACCTATAGAGGCCAACACTATCCTGTTCGCCCTATATAAACCAATCTTATCTAACAATAAAGGGGCAAATCATTTATTTTCTTCCTCCCTTAAAGAAATAAACACCCGATAAGGTATGTGAAGCTTTGTTAATTCTATGCATTGTTCACAGCAACAAATTTCACACCTCTACTCATTTAACTCTCTGTACCACCTTCGGTTGAGGACTTTGATTGACCAGGCAGCAGACTTGTGTGATTTACCTGCGCTGCTTCCCCCCTCCCTTCTCTTTTGTCCGCTGCCCTTTTCCTTTCTCATATCTATAGCAACATAGACTTTATTCAAGGCTCTCAAATGCACAAGGTACCTCTTCTCTCCTTTTCATGCAGAACATCACACTTCTACATGCAGCAATGTATGCTTCTCTATTATACTCAGTGGTTCACACATATTACCTTAGACCTAACTGTAATGTGCAATGTCTCATGCCTCTCTATTACACACCATATCTAAGGCCTCAACTAGACACAGTGCCTTTCACATGTTTTAATAGCCGCTACTAATCCAAATTCCATCAAAGAAGAATAAGACATATTGGAACCATAACATAGATTTGGCAGCACAAGCCAAGGGAGTGGGGGAAAGAAAAAGAATGCACCTTTAATGGCCGGGACAGGAGTATGATTGCATTATCACTCACAACATGATGATGTTATCAATCTGTACGTGTCATTAATGCATATTCAGATAGCTTCCCAACAATGTTGTAAGTTGATGTTATCAGATAGCTCACAGAGTAATGATCAATGTGTTCAGGAGAAATATGCAGGGGCTTCCAGTTCAGTATTCCAGATGTAGGAGTCGGCTAAGCAGGTACCATTCAATTGTATGGGCCCAGTATCACTTAAACCCCCTGTAAATACAGTGGCTCTGCTATGGTTAATACAAACTATTGGTTCATCCGCATAGCAGTTAACTCTTAGGTAAACCACATCTGGCCTCCAATATAAAAACTAGGGAAAAGTGCCCGAGTTGACATAGCAGTCACCTGTTTCCTCCCTTTACTAATTGACTGCAGAGGGAAATGATAGCCGGAATTTCATTAGTTGCTGCAAGAAAAAGATTGTATTGAAATATTTAATAAAGAACACTTCCACTCGCTTAAATCTTCTTTTAAGTGCTTCTTTGCCCACTTTTGTTGACACAAAAACTCAAACGTCCACACAGGTTTTCCCTCGTAGGGGTTTTTCAACATAACGTACACACAGTACTTGCAAAAAGAACACAGACTCAGGTTCTTGGCTTTTACTTTCAGTGTCTGTCTGTTTTGACTCACCGGTTCTCTGTCTTTGTCTGTTTCTTTCTCAGAATAGTCCCAACTGTTTCTCTCTCACAGTCACAATCCTCCAACTTACTTGCCACACAGGCTGTTTTTCACCACACAGGTGTATTCAGTAACTCAGCCTTCCTGACCCCTAGACACTGGAACTGCCAGGGTCGTTATTGTGACCCGGCCCTGGCGTTCCTGCCCCGCCCCCCCTGAGATAGTGCCACTCCTTCCCTGCCGCCCTGCCTCCC
>NW_017307700.1:325117-419073 GCF_000935625.1 Nanorana parkeri
TAGTAGTATTTATTTATCATTATAATGTGTTGCTGGGATTTTTAGTCCTGCATAGCTGGTGGTATTCTGCATTGCTGTATGATGATTATACAGCAATGCAGAATAGCACCAACTATGTAGGACTACAAGTCCCAGCAATGCATTATATTAAGTAGGGATGCACCAGTGCCAATACTGGGCATTTTCACGAGTACTCTTACTCGTGAAAATTCCCCTGATACTAAACGCAGATATTGGAACTAAATTTTTAAACTGAAGCCGCTGCCTGAGGTCCCGTGCTTGCTGGGGACCTCAGCAGCCTTCATGTTAACCAAACAGTGCCTGTTTATAGTGCCGCCCCATGGTGGTGGGGGGTTGGGAGGGACCTTCATGGTTTCTTGCACCGGGGCCCTGATGTTTCTAGTTACGCCTCTGTATAGAGGCACTAATGAGCCAGCTAGCTTCATCTGTGTTTGTTACTTCCAAGTCTCCAGCCCTCTCAACACTTCCCCTAGTTGAAGAACTTCAGTATTACACCTGAATATGGGCCATACATATCTGCCATCCATGCTATACCCAGACATTTGTATTTGCCTGCTGCCACATAAGTTACAAACAAAGTTCATGCAATATTTCCTAATGCATAATCTAAGCATGATCTGTCCTGAAATTACCCACGTTGCTTCCTATAAACGTTTAAATTACATTACTGCTTTTTAAATTAAATACCCATTATGCTAAAACTTAAGACTGTTCACATGACATACAGTATAAGCAAGTTTCATTGCTGGACCGTGATCATAAAGTTATAAGAATGAATCACATTTCCTCAAAGTGTAACATAAGTTTAACCTCACATAGGAAATTTTCCTTCTTAACCTGTTTTAACAGGGCAGTTGGATATTGTTCATTTGATAAACATTTCTCCTATGGGCTAAAAATGATTCATAATAGTTAGAATCATAGTGAAATAAATGGATAAAATTAATGATACATGTGTATGTTTTTGTTCAGACTTTTATATCTCCAGGAATAGATAAGACTGGATTGCTTATTCGCCATATTGCAGACCACACACTCATGCTAAGTGCAAGTGACCCCTACAAGTGGCTGGACAGGTCATGGCTTTCCATCCTTCTATCTGAGGTCAGTTTGAAATAACAGAATACTGAAAACTACTAGTGTAGCACCAGAGGCTGCAAATGATACTATTAATCCTTAGTGTACACGATAATAAAAATTTAGGCCAAAGTTATAGGTAGATAAAACTTTCTGTAAGAGTAAAAAACATTTGCTATACACTTTGACTTTAGTGAGGAGCTCTTGAACAAACTGAAAGGCTAAGAAGAACACAGTACTGGATCGTCTCTGTTATGTTTTGTACACTTTCTTGTTTATTGATCCAATAAACATTTCTTTATGGAAAAAAAAAGATATGTCACACAGGGAATGCATTGTTTTCAATGAGTCAGACAATTTAAAGCATTTTGGGAAGTAGCAGTAAAGCAACTCCACTGTGTAGCACTACAAAACTTGCACATGTAAGCAGACATACAGTATATGGCTAACCCCATGTACATATATAATTACAAATTTTACATGGAAACAGGGTTCAAAAATATTACCACAGAATAATAACATTATTTACACCAATCCGATCTATTTTATGTGCATATATAAAGAAAATGTTTGAAAATATGTTGCATCCTCTTTATATAGCCTGGTCTCCAATGCACTCTTTCTGTTGAGGGCAATAAATTAGTTTTGCCACACTGACTAGGTTTTCCAATCTCCTCTTTCTTCCTGCTATTAAGCTCCCAGTGATAAGGTGGCCACACACCTTACGATTATCGGACGATAATCGTATGCGATCGACTTTTCGTCCGATAATCGCAAGGTGTGTGGGCAGTGTGCAACTGCAAATACTGTACAATGGTACGACTTAAAACTTTCAAGCATGTTCGAAAACTTTGGCCGGTCATACGATTATTGCAAGGTTAGTGGCGTTTCCGTACGTCAAAAATCGTACGATCTACACTGCTCATGTGCAAACGAAAATACGTGCGGTTGATTACCGCAATTCGTCCAGGTGCTTTTGTTTAATTACGGCTAATTGAACCTTATGATAATCGTGGCATAATGGGGCCGCCGTACGACAATCGTACGACGGTTCGATCATAGGACGAAAAGTGACGTCCGATAATCGTAAGGTGTGTGCCCACCTATAGGGTGACAACATCATGTTAGTCTTTCAACGCAATAGAGCCTGGCTAGCTTACAGGTTGGGCTCCTCCTTCTTCCAATTTGGGTAATGCAGTGCAGGAGATTACAGAAAGCCGACGCTATATATGTGTATATCTCTTAGCTGTTGAAAACCCCACATGGAATTGTGAGATGGAGAAGGGAAGGTGGGCAGCAGGAACTTTGAGCTAAGTCGACAATTGCAGGAAATATGTACCAAGATTTTGGATGCTCATCAGATCACAGAACATGTTTTGCTAACTAGCATTTTCTTACCTGCTATTTGGGGACATATATTAATCTTAAATGTATGGTGCAATGCCATTTTCACGTCAATGCAAAATTCCTCTTTTTCAGAGATTAAAAAATCCTCCACATGTCAGCCATATAAAATACAAAGCTACTAAACTTCACAGCAGATTCCTAATTTCTTCAAACTCACTGCTCAGTAAGGTGGGTTGATTGCCCCCAAGCACATCTTTATATGTATGGCCAATTTAATTCCAAAGATGAAAGGCTCCCTGCAGTGAAATGAAGGACAGAGCAGCAGATGCTTCAAATTTTACTGCTATACTAAATCTGCTGCCATAAAGCAAACATTTGACAGTTTTTGAAGATCATAACTTTAACAGTTGCAAAATGCAACTCAAAAATATTTCAAGCAAAGTAATCAGTTCTGGGTATCATTTTAAAGTGCATCTAAAGCCATATATTTGTTTTTAGTTTTAGATAGAGTGGGGAAGAAATATAACTCCTGTCAGGTGTTATTGCAGTTGGAGGCTCCACTGAAGAGGTTCCTGAATGAAAATCTCACTAACAGCAACTTTTTTTTTAAGGTTACATAAGGGATTGCTGGAACCTCTGTCAGCTTTTTATTGTTGTCTGTTTCCCTGCTGCAGGTTTTCCCTCACATCCTATGTGGTAAAAGGCTGTTCCCAGAACAGAAATTGTGGAAATCTCTGAAACTGGGATAGAAGTAAGGCCTGACAGGGGTTATAACCTTTCCTTATTCTATCCAAAATGCAAAAAACAAAATGGGTATAGGTACACTGTGAGGCCCAGTTAACATCTTTACGGAACCGGGTGGTCCCTATTGATTTCAATGGTGTCATATCCGCGCGTCAACCACAGCAAAAAGGCTTATGCACCTTTTTGCATGACAACTGCGGCACGCAACTGCAAGGATTGCTAGCCTCAATTGGGGTGCAATTCCAAATTAATGGCACCGCAAGTGTGGTTTGCGTTTGTGCAGGATTCCAGGATTGCGTAACGATCGTGCACGAAACCACACGGAGCGCCCTTCGATCTCAGATCGCACAGATGTGAACTGGGCCTAACTGGGACTATGCTAAGAACTGACCAAATAACACAACTCCAATGCAATTTTAGAAAAATAACCCTGTCATAATGGCAGAAATAAGAGACAGTGATAACATGTGGTTTCCAGCCTTAAAGCAACCTTCCACCTTTCTGAGATGAGACAAAGAGCACAATGTATTTAGGCAATAGACATGCCCCTGCCACTCCCCCAGGAATGTGGACAATTAAGAATTTACTGTATATAGCAAAAAAGGTTTGGTAAAACCCAGAATAGTTTTTTTCTTTTTTAATGTTCCTTTATAGTGACTGTTTGGAATAGTAAAAATGTTAATTAGGAGATCTAATAAAAGTTTTAGTGAAGAATAACACAACTTGTAGTTAAATAGTACATTTTAATAGATATCTGTATATCAGACCAAAAAGAGGGACAGCTATGGGGGAAAGAGGGACAGAGGGATTTGGTTCCAAATGAGGGACAGTTGGGAGGTATGTCTTAAACCAGTGGTTCTCAACCTGTAAAACCTCAGGACCCACATTTGTCTGTGGTCATTAAGTCTTACCACACTGGAACACACGGCATTGCAGTACCGCATGTTCCAGTGCAAACGATTAAACTGTGGGCGGGAGGTGTGTTCGGGGTGCAATGCAAATTAATTGCAACACGATGCACCTCCCACACTTCCCACACAAGAATGAACACTAGGTGCTATTGCGTGGTAGTTTGCGACGAAAATACTAACAGACACACACATCCGGTGGGGGGCGTGGCTTACGCATGGCGCTGGACGGTCGCACTTAAGCAGAGCTCCCATCTCAGCCCGCAAAAAACTGCCGTAAGACGACTGAATCTTCACCTGACCCATCATCCGTCTAGCCACGACCATGGGACGGAACGGCCAACGCTCATCTGGCTCGAAAAAGGCGGCCTCCGGTATCTTGAAAAGGTACTTGATCGCGGACACGAGATCCTCACAGACCCCCGCGCGGCCTACCACGCGGCAGGCGCCCGCCGATCGATCTGAAGCCCTTACTCTCCCGGCCACGCCACGGTCTCCGGGCTCCCCGGGGTCCACTAGCGAATCGGAAGCTTCTTCCCCGGCTACAGTACAGGAGGATCTGCAGGTGTCAGGCGCCATGAGAGACCTCCCAACGAAGTCTGACCTGGCTCATATGTTCCAAGTCCTGGAGACTTCGCTCAAGCAGGACCTTTCCAGCATGAGAGCAGATCTCTCACATATTCTCACCAGGGTGGAGGAATCGGAGAATAGGCTGGAATGAACGGGGGGAAAAAAAAACAACAACAAAAAACAAAACAAAAAAAAAACCTTTGTAATAGCAAACACAGAACAGACCTAGGTCATGGGCGACGAGGGCAACAGCACAATCCATGTATAACTTATGATAGTTCATATATATTATGTGTAATGTGAGAAATGTTCCTACAACTTCCCACCCCTATACCCCACCTACCCTTCCACCCGGTTAACCCCCATACCCTTCCCTGTCTTCCTCCCACCTCCCCGCAATCAAGCCGTTTAGGCTCAAGGGTTATTATGCTAATGCAGGATTTTAGGATAAGTTTCGTGTGTTGAGCGAAATACGTACTGCTATATGTATTGCGATCACTCTTTGGCTGATTGTTTCCCTTAAATGTGTGTTTAGGTGTAATTCTACTTTTTGTACTTTTGTATGAAAATTTCTTTCAATAAAAACTTATTATACAAAAAAAACAGACACACACATCCACAGACACAATCTCACACACACATACACACTCCCAAAAACATTTTTAGGGGTTCAGTGTGGGCTGATGTGCTGTAACAGAGCTCCATCCATATGTGCATTGTTTGTACAGCTCCTTTGCACTCCCTGTAGAGGTGCCGGAAGCCAGAATTTTATATCATCCCGGTCACACGAGGGAGCTGTGAGCAATTCACCTAAAGCTGAATGGCTGCTCAGCACGAGAACTGACAGTGCTGTGCTAGGGGTAGGCTGAGGAGCCTCTCACCTAGTGCAGTGGAAGGCATGCGGTGACCAACTTTTAGGTCAAGACCCACCAGTTGAGAACCAAGGTCTTAAAGTACATAAAAACTCTAAAATTGAACTTCTAATATATTGTATGCTCCCTTTTCGTCTCATAAATACACTGAAGGCAATTCGTTATATAAGTTGAAAAAATACTTGTTGGACCTGGCATAAATCTTTTGAGCTCATAACTTTCTATGCTGTCTGCCTGATATGGAGTGAAGAAGAGTTAATGCTGTGGGGTTGATTTACTAAAGGAGTAGAGGAGGCTGTTCACTTTGCAAAGTGCATGTCTGTTTTCCAAAGTGAATGAGGTGAAGCTGTGCTCCATTTGACTACACAATCAGGTGCTAGAATTTTTTTAACATTATTATTTCTTGCACTTAATTGGGTGATCAAAATGCTTGCTGACTTTTTATTAATCCTAAGAACATGTCCTGTTGTTTTATGTTAACTGTTATGCTGTCTACAATTACAGTAACATGCTTTTATTTTACTGGGTTAGTTTGCTGTGTGAATTAGTTGTGCCACCATTCTAATTCTGTGCCAAACCTTTATTAAGCTACTAACATTATCCAGTCACAGTTTTAACAATATATAAAGATGACATTAGCAGTATGCTGGCATGTAGTGTGTTGCTTAGCAACAGCAGTATAATGTCATTTTGGCTCATAATTAGGAATTGATTTCTTACATCTGGCTCAGTGCTAAACATAAAATAGTAAATTATTTAAAACTTTACTATGAGCAGGATGACATACAGAATAGACTTGTATGATGACCTTTGAATTAATTTCTCTGCTCGCTGCTAATGAATAAAAGAAAAATAGAAACTGATATTTGTTTGTTCACAAATAACATATTATTTACCATAATTATGGGGTCTATTCACGAAGCAGCCGAAGGATCTAGCTGTAGCTTCAGCCGATCCTTCGCTTGCTTCGGCCCCAGGACCCCTTCGGCTATTCACTATAGCCCGTACAGCTCCCGAACTTGGCCAAGCGGCTCAGTCGAGCCGAAGGCATATGCCTCGGCTTGGCTGAGCTGCGCTGAAAGCCGAAGCTGGCCGAGCGGCCGGCCATTGGCCGGCCAACAGCCTGCTTCTGGCAGCTGGGCGGAGCCAGCCGTGATGTTACTTGTAGAGAGATCAGCCTCAATGGTTACCAGCTAACCAGGGACACTGATCTCCAGACAGCAAACTCTCCCTGGCACTCCGGGAGTCTACTGCTCCCGGTTGCCAAGGAGAGAAACACTGATATTTCTTTCTTTTTTTATTCTGACACGGAGCCGTGTCAGAATGGAAAAAAATTAAAATACATTTTTGGCCATAGGAATGCATTGCTAGATTCCTATTGGCTATTTCAATTTGCAATAGCAAACTAGCATTGCACCCGTCCTCTGCTGCAGTTCTCCATCAGGTCCACCACTACTGATTGACAGCAGCAGAGGGTGGGTACAATAGAAGGCGGGATTGTCAGAATAAAGAAAAAAAAAGAAAAATCAGTGTGTCTCTCCTTGGCGGCCAGAGCGGGAGACTCCCGAAGCGACCAGGAGAGTTTTCTTTTTTCGTTTTTTTTGACTGCAGCAGAACCGCCGGCCAATAGAAAACAGTTGGGTGGAGCTAGCTGTCACTGCTAGCTCCGCACAATCGTTTTCTATTTATTCTTTTCTACTTTTTAAACTATTTTTCTGTTCTGCTCTGTACCACAGAGGGACTGAGCAGAACAGCCGAGCCGAATGCCGCTCAGCGGCATTCGGCTAATAACTCACTGCTGTTCGGTATCTATAAGAACAGACCGAACAGCAGCGAGTAGCCTGCCGGAGGTTCGCTTAGCCGATCCAGATGTTGGAGTCGAACTCCTTCTGCACTTCGGGTCGGCCGAACATTCTGACCCGAAGCCACCCGATGTACAGCTGATTTCAGCCAATATACGGCTGAAATCAGCCGTACCAGCCTGAAGTGAATAGCCGAACAGCGTTCGGCTCACTTCGCTTTAGGTCAATCATTCACTCGGCTGCCTACGGCAGCTTAGTGAATAGACCCCTATGTTTCTCTACTACCTTCTCAGTTTGTAACATAATTGAATAACAAAATATTAGGGCAGGCATAAGTGGTTGGTCCATTTAAGCAATACTGTCAAACTGACAATTGATTAAGACAATCAGTAGATGATTTGGCTTTGTAGGTCTTCATTAGCAATAAAGTATAAAGGTACCAATACACTCTTTGATTCTCGTTCGGAAATCTTCCACGAATGGTCTTTTCGAACGATAGTCAAACAGTTGATGTGACACCAACAGTTTTTTCTGCTCAAATTTTCTCGAAGGGTGAGGCTGGAAAACTTTTTTTCGAATCAAACAAAAATTGATGGATAAGTGGCATTTTCGTACGAAAAAAATTGCAGCTAGAACACTGCACATGCGCAAACTAAAATCTGTTCTGTCAGTTGCCAAAATTAGTGATACTAATACTAATGAGTTAGTATTGCTAATGAATGATTATCAAGATCAACATTGGTCTATGTTTGATCGGCTATTTGAGCTAGAATCGAAAGAGGGTTCTTGGCAGCAATGCAAATTTTCAATCGAAAATCTGTAGGTATATGGCCAGCCAACCATAAGAAGCACTCATCACTTGGAAAATGGAATGTGAATGCCACATTATCAAATTCCATGTTATCAGGGAGACTACAATTTTATCTAGGACACTAACTTATTGATAGGGACTTTGGAACGACTGTAGGGCTGCACATAAAATAAATATATGTTATAAGAGAAACACTAGATACAGCCACTTTGCACATTAGCTCCCGAAACTTTAATCACTTTCTGAAGATGCTAGTTGCCTGGCTATTATGATGACCCTCTTTCTTTAGTACTTTGAGTAACTGACGTGGAAAAAGTATGAAGATAATTACTTTGTGGTTTACTTCCAATGTTAACAAAGCGGCAAACAATAAGAAAAGGGCAGTTAAAAATATGAGACTAAAGGAACTTAATCTAGGCATTAACGACTTCAGGTCACAAAAGGGTTCATTGTTATTATTTTTATTAATTAATTATGTGGAATAAAGTTAAAAATGTGTAGTACCCCAAGGGCCAGCATTGGGACCATTACTTTTTAACCTGTTTATACATTATATAGAATTTGGGATTAAAGCCACAATGTTTACGTTTGCAGATGACACAAAGCTATACTGTGGAATAAAGTCCCTACAATATTTCTCTGACCTACAAGTTGGCCTAGATCAGTGGTTCTCAACCTGTGGGTCGCTGTGCAAGGTGAGAGTCCTCCTCGGCCCTCTCCTAGCGCAGCAGTGTCAGTTCTCCCGCCACGCTGCCAGATGTCGCTGCAGCAGCCGCGTCATCTCTAAATTTTACCTTTGGGGGTCACCACAACTTGGCAAATGTTACCAAGGGGTCCCGGCCCTAAAAAGGTTGAGAACCACTGGCCCAGATGCACTGTTTGATTGGACAACTACTCTGCAAATGTGATGTAACATTGATAGATATACTGTATGCTAAAAACATTTGTGCATCATACAGCATAGGAAAAGACCAACTGAGTCAGTCAGTGATTAGGGGCCTGGGTGTTCTGTTCGATCAAAGAGTTAATAACAGCATGCAACGCTAATTTGCAGTTTATAGAGCAACATAGGTATACAGTAGACTCAAGAGGGGCAGACATGATCTTGCCCCTCTAAAAGCATAAGTAAGACCTCAAATACATAAATGGTCTATATAGTAAACTTGTTGCAAAGCTGTTACGCTACGGCGAAAAAAAGGTTTAACTTCTGCATACACTGAGACTTTTTTACAGTCAGAGCTGTGAAAGTGTGAAATAGACTTTCACAGCAGCTAGTTCTGGCCAACTCTGTTGATTGTTTCAAGAAAAGACTGTATGTGTTTCTAAATGCACAAAATATAACTGGCTAGCAAAGTTTATAACAAATTACACTTTAGATTGAAGATCCAGAGAGACTACCTTTTTTGGAAATTATTTTTCTTTATTATTATGAGAATCAGAATAAGTACATTTGGATCTGACACAAGGTAAAACATTTCACCTTTGTTCCAAGATAAAGTGCAGAATACAATTCAACATAACAAGGATTGTAAACAATACAACAATGCAGACTAATTTTGGCATCCTGTTGATGCAATTTTGCTTTGTGACTCTCTGTCCATGGGAAAAGGAGATCACATATCTGGGTCATTTTTCCATTGTTTGTTGGGTGGAGGAAGGTTTAAGACAGGGTGAGATGGAAGGAGGTGAGTGGGGTGGGGTAGAGGTGTTCTAGGACAACAGGGTAGTCATAAGGGGTGGGGATGACAGAAGGTGAAAGGTGAGGTGGAAAGAAGTAGTGTGGGAGAGGAAAAGAGAAAATAGGGGGGGAAAGAAGAGGGATGATCAGGAGCTGAAGAGGGGGTGGGGAATGGGGAAAGTAGGGGCTTAGTATTCCTCAGGAGGGAACTAGGGTGCAGAGCAGTGGATCAGGTGTTTCCAAGAAAAAGGGCTATGCTCTTCTCTGAGAATGAAAAGTTGATGCAGTAAAACAATGTTGTATGGTATATGTCATGTATGTCTTGGTAGGAGAGAATGAGGTCCTCCGTTTGTCTGATCTCCTACTTTACATAGCCTTAGGGATATAGGGGGAGGAAATGGGTCTCAATATTTCAGGGGAATACAGGACTTGGCAGCATTCAGAAGGTGGCAAAAGTTGGATCTATTGTAAGCTTTAGTGGGGATGTTAGAGTGGGGTATCAGGAAGAAGGCCGTTTCATCTGTAATGATAAAAAAGGTGAATTTTTGAGAGATTTCTGTAGTCTAGTTTGGAACTGGACCAGAATACATGAAGGATCGAGACTTTGTCAGTATTGCAGCACCAGCATTTGTCAGATAATTCTAGGCAATATTTGTATCGAACTGTTGGGGTTCTGTACCATCAAGTTAATGTTTTGTAGTTAGTTCCTTGGAATCTGGTACATAGTGAGGGTTTTGGAGGGAAGTATAGTACTTTTTGGCATTGTTCTAGTGAGAGACTAGTTTGTGAGTTTTTCTCCCAGTGTTTGAGGAATAAGACCATGTGGCCTACTTTCGATTGAGAGAGAAGCCTGGGAAAATTAGTGTTTTAATGGGCCTTGATCAGTGATAAGTTTTTCAAAGGGCGTGAGTGGTCTAGAAAATGACTTGGTTGGAGGTAGGGAAGACAGAAAGTGTTGCAGAACTTTCCATAGACTGAGGTTAAAGGGGCCCTTTGAAAATGTCAAAAGTCGTCAGTGTAATCACTGTCCCAAGTGAATGAAACAGGATGCTTGAAAGAGGTTATTTGTTAAAAAATACTGTAAGAAGCCGTCGACTGTGCCTAGAGCGAACTTAGGCTTGCTGAGAATTGGGCTTAGTGGAGAATGGGTGAGGGAGAGATTATAATTCTGAAAGACCTGGAATTTGGTCTGGAAGGAGGGTCCAATTGTTGAATGTGGTTTCAGTCAGGATTTATGGGTAGCACCATGGAAGTTTACTCAGTGGAATTTTTTTTTTTCAGTACGACCCATTGCTTGGTGTCACTCTGTCTGCACCAGTCTATTATTCTAAGTGGCAAACAGCATGGTATTTGCACATGTTGAGTAGCACTGGATTACGGTGTGCTTTAGGGTGGTTGATTAATTGAGAGCTTGAGGTGGGGTCATTTACTGGCCCACATGAATGGGGAAAATATTGATTTGTCTGTTTTAAGGTATGATAGCAGGATATGAATGTGTGGCGAGGTGAGTAAATAAAGACATTTCAGTAGTATGATCATTTTGAGGATGTTGCAATGGCCAAATGAAGAGAACCAGCCAGAATTCCACTTTTGTAGTAAGGATCGCACTTTTTTGTGGAGGGGTGGGAAATGCAAAGTGACGGTATCCCTCAGGTTCCCTGCAATGAGGGTGCCCAGATATTTGATTGCAGTGGTTGCCCATGTGACGGACACAAGGGCTGCAGGAGCTTCACAGCAGGATTACCCAGAGACTTGGGGGAGGTGTGACATGGGGCTTGTGATGAGGGGGGGGTTGCATATGGTATGTAGCCGGAGCGTCTGGAACTATGTTGGGATACTTTTGTCATCTGCCTGACTCATTCACCTTCCTGATCACAGGCACAAAGACACTAACAGACACTGAGACTGATAAGGTAACGTTCTCCGTGCCCCTGTGCATTATGGGTTTACTACTTGGTTTGAAAGTTGTTTTTATCTGTTCCTATTGCTTCTCGGTTGGGTGTGATACATGTTTATTGATGAAGGGGGATTGTCCCTTATATAACTGTTTGTCCTGCTTGAAAATAATTTTTACCCCAAACTAGTGTTGTCTAGTTCTTGGGGCAACGAGGGTATATACTGGCCGGGAAGGTACCGAGGAGGGAAGCAGTATTTGGCGGAGATACCAGGCGGAGTATCAGGAGAGTCTGTCACAGCCCACTTAAATTTGAAGTTTGTTCTAAAGGCTATTGTTGCAGTGTCATGACGATGTCCATTGACTGACCAGAACCCATGGTGAGACCGCAACAGCCCAGCATAGACCCCGCACAGCCCATCTGAGGGTCTGCACAGCCAAGCATAGAACCTGCACAGCCACCTGAGAGTCAGCATAGCCCACCATAAAGCCTGCACAGCTACCTGAGATTCCACACAGCACACCATAGAACCTGCACAGCCACCTGAGAGTCCGTACAGCCCACCATAGACCCCACATATCCCACCTGAGAGTCTACACAGCCCACCATAGACCCCACATAGCCCACCAAAGAATCTGCATAGCCACTTGAGAGTCCGCACTATTACACTAATTGCCATTTTTTTCTTCTACTTTCTTCTAATTGCAGAGGCAATTATTTAATATAGAAAAGAGTAGATACATTTCTATAGTCTTACAGATACAAACAGCCCTTTGAGGGCAACCATAATGTTGATGTGGCCCAAGATTAAATTGAGTTTGACATCCCTGGTGTAGAGAGAAGCCAAGTATTTAACACACCTAGAAGTGTGTCCGATGCACAAAAATGTTTAGCCAGCGGTATCTGTTAAAATAGTGAACATCAGTGGCAGAATAGGAAAGTATTGAAAGCTTTCTTTTCAGTAACTTTATGTTTAGATTTCCTGGCTCAATATTTCTGTTGAGAATTGTTTTTTACAAAAAAAATAAATGGATGCATAAACTGTATGTGAATCCATTACTCTTCAGCCCATCTCAACCTAAAATATTATTTGGGGTGCAGATATTTTCTTATTTTATTCTCCTTTTATAAAAACAAATGTAAAAACACACATCAAGAATTGTGTTCATTTAAGGAAAGGTTACACACTACATCTGCTCTTTAAATATTAAACTGTAGTTGCAGTGCACATCAAAAATCACATGAATCTCTGATGTGTTTTGTGCAAACCGCACTTTCTTGTAAAGGCTCCCGATTAAAGAGATGCTTCTTATTGAAGATTTCTGGATGTAAATGAAGCACGGTCAGCGCCTATGCTGCCAATTTATGCAGTAGAATCTTTCAGGATATAGAATGGTGTCTTTTAACAAGAATTTTGTGCTCAGGGTATTTCTAAATTGCACTCTGGGAGGAAAAAGTTGAAAACATTGTGCCTATTATTTGTAACTAGAGAACTTGCTAAATGGACTGAGTCAAGAACTCTAAATGGTCTAAAATGAGTAATGTGTTGTTTTCCTTTTAAAATATACTGAGGCTTGTTTAGCTGCAGCACACTGTCTCAAGTAAAATATGTCATATTAAGAAGCAAGTCATTTTCGCAAAGAACATTCCTATTTTTCTTTTAAAAAGCAATGTCATCATATGATGAAACTGCATTTGAAATAATGGCAATTTTCCATGCAATGTTGCTATTAGCATGTTTCAACATTCAAGGGTAATTTGACAAAACCTTTTTTCCCTAGGAAATGCATGATTAAGTTATCACTCGCTACATATTGCGTATATATAAATAACAAACTTAGACCAGTTAGCCTTGAATTACTTCTTTTCTGATTACATGATTTTTCAAAGCCACCACAATAAAGAGAGATTGTTTTTGTTTATTTTGATATCCATTTAAACAGCTTTTCCCTATATTTGTGTAAAAATTAAATCCTCTCTCAGCCCTCTTCATATATAAATAGGTAAAAATTGCATAGTTGCGCAATTAAAAATAACCTGACAGAACAGGACTATGGAAGCTGCTATTGCGTACCCTTTTTTTGAGTACAGTCTCCAAGGCTGTCATTTTTGTCACTATTCGGTAGTCACTGACCTGGAATAAGAAGTGCATATTAACTACTGGTACACCCGATATGCAAATACTTGTTCTAGGTCAGTGGCTCTCTAGGTAATGAAGCAGGGATCGTGCATGCCTGCACTTCAAAAATGAGTCGTCTAGTGCCTTGGTTCTCAACTAGTGGGTTGTAACCCAAAAGTGGGTCGCGACCCCGTGTTCAGTGGGTCACCGTGTGCCTTCAAATTTTTGTAGGTGAGAGGCTCCTCAGCCTCCCTCTAGTGCAGCACTGTCAGTTCTCGTGCCAAGCAACTATTTAAAATATGCTGCCCAGTGCCGAGTGTCAGCTTGAGGTGGGATGGGCTGTGGCTATGGCTGCGAGAGAGCGCCATCCATACATGCATTGCTTACAGCTCCCTCGCATGTTCTGTAGAGATGCCTGGACCGGAATGATGTCACATTCTGGCTCCCGGCACCTCTACAGGGCACGCAAGGGAGTTGTACAAGCAATGCACAAATGGATGGAGCTCCGTCGCAGCATAGCAGCCCACACTGGACCCAGGCTGAGGATCCACTCCAGTTCTTGTAAGGTAAGGAGACTGGGTGCATCTTAAAAAAAGATGTAATTTTTTTTCTTTGGAGTGTGTATGTGTGTGAGAATGTCTGTGAGTGTGTGAGATTGTGTTTATGGTTGTGTGTGTCTGTCAGTGTTTTTGAGGGCCCGTTCACACTAGGACAATGTGGAGTGCAATGAATAGTCCTGTGCGATTAAGGACTATACCATGCAATCCACCTGCTACGAGTTCTGGTGTGGAAGTTGCATTGCGTTGCCATTCATTTGAACGGCACCCCAAACGCACCTCCCGCCCACAGTTTAATCGTCCACATTGGAATGCACAGTACCACAATGCTGTGCGTTCCAGTGCAGTCCGACTTGGGTCGCGACTTAATGACAAAGGACAAATGTGGGTCCCGAGGTTACATAGGTTGACAACCACTGATCTAGTGCATACTCATCTGTGCAAAGTACATATTCTAGTAGTGCTGATAAACATTTGGATGGTCTTTACCAAACTTGTAGTGGCAACAGTTTAGTTTATTCCACCAGCTTAAAAACCGACCTTATCAAGTGCAAGCGATGCCTGCAGTTACTTAGGTGTCACCCTAGAATACTTTGTCACCTGTCTAAGTATTGTATGACTTTCCTTTACACTTGTCCTTGTAACACAACTAAGCCCCATTAAAGTAGCAACAGTGCCACATACATTTAAAGGAGAACTATGGGGTCAGGGCTTTTCCCCATAGATTTCCTATGGGTCACGGGAGAACACAAACTAGCGTTCTCCCGTGACCCAAAGCTCAGTATACCGCGAGCTACAGCTTGCGGTATACTGAGACGCCGCAGCCGGGATTGATCCCGACAATACTGTCTGGATCCACCCAGCTGCGGGATTGACAGCTGGCTCTGCCTATCCAGAGGCAGAGCCAGCTGTGCCCACCCCCTCCCCCGTCCGTTTCGCCAGTCAGCGCTGGAGGGGAGGGGGGAATTCCTGCAGGGAGCTGTGAGTGTCACGGCTCTCTGCAGGGATAGATCGAGAAGTGAGCGACCGACGGTATGTGTTCGCTCACTTCCCAATCTACTGAGCCGACCTGTGACAGTTTCATTGTCACAGGTCGGCTCAGATTATGAGGCTGAGTGAATCACTCGCCTCATAATTCTTCTTTGATTTGTAAAGTCTCTGCTTGGCTGTTGTCTAGAAGACCTAAAGTGGACCTGTCAGTAAATTAAAGTCAGCTTCTAAAAATTCCTAACATGTCTAAATATACAGAAACAGTAGAAGTTTTTCCAAATAAGTTGTAAGTTTTTATAATTAAAAATCAATACTTGAGCTCCAGTCAATTCATTTTGTCTAGGCCTACGCCTATGAGGAGAATCTTGAATTATGCCTTGGGATTCCTGCATGAAGGAGGAAGCTTTTCCCCATTTCCCCCCTTCAGTAATTTTGTAAGCAATGTTGTAGCAAGTCATGTGGTGATAGTCAATAGAAGGGGGCTTATCCATATGAGATAGACACAGCCAAGAACGGCACAGGCACCAATATTGGTTGTGTCTTATCTGGACCAGCATTTCAGTCCAGTCATAATTCTGGGTAAGCATTTTCTTTCTGAGCAAAGATTGCATTATGCTTCTGGGAGGAAAGCTAGATAAAGTCATTGTTGGGGAGGGGGGAGGTACTGTGATCTCTTTGAAATGTTATAAATATCTGTAAGGCCTCGTTCACATAGGACAATCTGGCATTCCTACCGCAGGAATCTATGCATTCCTGTACTTTAGCCTGCATACACTTGACATCAAAACTGTATCTGATGCTAGGTCTTATTTTACAAAATCCTTTTGTGCATCTATCCAATTTAATAAGCTGAGTTGATTAAAACACCCAACAATTTGTTTTCAAATGCAGAGGTGCATGCACGACTTTTTTGAACTGCACCACAACGCATCAGATTGCAGTACCGCGTGTTGTGGCACAGTCAAGCGAATTGAGGCTGGGAGGTGCGTTTGGGGTGCCATTCAAATGAATGCCAGCACAAAGCACCTGCCGCACTGTATAGTATGGTAGGTGCGTTGCATGGTAGCATGCATTATTTGCACTATTACTATTTGCATTATTACCGCACTGCTTTGGTGTGAAAGGGGCCATTCAGAAATGTAAAAAAGGATTCACATTTTTTAAATTACAGTTAATAAAATAGACAGTATATTCCAGTGATGTATTGTAAATTTATTGTTAGCATGAAAAATGAAACTGTCTTTACTTCAGAGAAAATGAAATGTCACTTTTGCCTTTGAACGATATTATGCATTTTCATTTTTTTTTTTTCATTTCACTTGCTATTTGTTTTATTGATTGGTCTCTAGAAGACATTTATTACTTTCAGTGTCCTTTTTTCTGTATATTACAGATATAATGCCAGAATGTGAAATATCATTATGTTGAGGCTTATACACAGTCATGCATGTCTTTTAAACTCTTATAAATATCCTTATTTCTCTTCCATTCTTTGACATGGCAGAGATCTTGAATTTCTGACCACTGGGTTAAAACACCACCTTCAAGAGTAGGTCTAGTGTTAATTCCCTTTTTTGCATGATATTCTTTTTCTTCAGTCTTCAAGGCCTTCAATTAACAGCTGAACTGGGTGACAGGCTGGATAATATAGCTCCTAGTAGTCCCCACAGCACAGACGACAAGCGCATGCAGATCCTTGCTCCATGCGGCGTTGGCTCTGATAGTCCTACCCTGGACCTAAGGGTAGCCTGTGAGTGTTCCTCATGGGGGCACATATGACCGAGTGACCTAGTCACAGTGTTCCTATAGGCAGACAGCTCACACATTCCGGTGTGAGGCCACCTGTCCTGGGGAGGGTAAACCCAGGATCTGGTAAGTACAGAACACCAATTTGTTCACCTCTGTCTCCCATATGCTGTATGTGCCCTTCTGCAGGCCTATATTTACACAGGCATCTCCATCTTAAGAGGAGCATATGTTGCTCCCTCTCAGGACCTACTAAGAGCCTGGGTTACTGGCGCCTGTTTCCCTTGTTTTTATCCTGGGGGATTTCACTACAGTTACCTGATTTATGGGCCAAATTGCACTTGGTTGTGGATAAGCTTTCCTCAAAGTCTTCCCTCTCAAAGTCAAAATTTGTCCTGCCTGCAGCCTTAGTGGGCTCTGAGCTTTTGGCTGTGGTAACGTTCTCTAATAAACTGTCTCACAAATCTTTGCCAACTTCTGCAACTCATGTGGAGTCACCAGCAGCTGTCATAGCTCTTAGGCTTGGAAAGTATAATTTAGCTTTTGATGTTGCAGTGCTTGTCCATAGCTTCTGGTAGTGCTACTACCTGTAAGGGATCCTTTGAGACTCTGTCTATTAACACCTTTCCAATATACACATTACTCCCAGATATCCTGCTTGGCATCTAAGAGTTTTTGCAGCCATGTACTCTTTGAGGAACCCTGTACTGAAGGTAGACTGTTCCTGCTGTTGTTCCGGCTGTCCCACTTTGGTAGAGCACTAACAATTCCTCTGGAGCATGCACCAGTGTTTGAGCATCCCATTGTTAATAGCTAGAGATTCCATCCAAAACGTTGATAGACTGTTAGGCCTCCATTTACATTGCTCCTATTTTATGGGGTGCTGGGAATGCTTGCAGCAGCCCTGCTTCTTGTGTGGATGGGGTAGTAAATGTTTTCTGTATTATTTCACATATCAGTCGATATGCGTGTACTCCTTGATTAAGGTGTTGGACTGTGGAATAGGCATGTACAAGCAATTGCTGTGCATGCTCTTCAAGGGACAGCGTCTCTTCCTAACTTCCTTGTGCTGGAAGGAATTCCTTTGTCACTCTTATTCTTCCCCAGCCAGAGGTCTACTTCATTGTGATCCTGGGCCCCTAGGTCCCCCAAGTTTGTGGACAGTCCTTTTCGACATAAAGGGATGTCCAAGACGCGGGGATGTTTGTTAGCTTTGCAGTCATGAAGCATGTCAGATGCCTGGATGAGGAGTGTGATTCAAAGGTGCTGCAGGCTAAATTTCTGCCCTTTTCCCCTTCCTGCTTCATCTCTTCCAATCCCCCTTTGCCTCAAGACAGACTAGCTGTTCTCCAAGCTGCTCATGCAAATCTTTTGACTAAGGAGTTTTTGTCCAGGTTTTTATGCTGGAGTTGTTTCAGGGCTTTCACTTCAGTCTTGTCTCTGTTCTTACACCAGAATGCAGTATCTGCCCAGACTTGGGTATGTAGGCCATATATGACCTAATTTGGGCCATACTTTCCCACCTGAGCCTCCGCTACTTAGGGAGCCTCTTTTGGACCCTGTGAACATTAGGGATGCATTCCTGCAGGTTGCCATTACCAGTGCAGCAACACTTGTTTTCATTTGCAACGGTCCTCTAGCACCTCTGTGCCCTGCCCTGTCTTTTGCACTGCTTGTACTCACCAAGATACTGGTTCTTGTGATAGCCTGACTGCTTCCCAGGGTATCGATTTTTGGTGTCTGGACAACTTCCTGTTAAAGGAACAGTTGAGAAGGTTCAGCTTAAAACCGACTTTTTGCTTTCGGTATCTGGAGCTTGTTCTAGACACAGCTCAAGCCAAGTTTTCCTCCAGTATGTGACATTTCACACTCTCTGCACCCAAAGTTCGCTCTCTACGGTTCAAGAGTCACCCAACTCTGCCAATAGCATGAGTGTCCTGGACCTGATGGCAGCATCCTTCAGGGCAGTTCCATTGCTCAGTTGCATTCCAGCATCTATGCTTGTTATCTGTCACTTTGGGATAAATCAATTTAATATGCAGATAAGACATGCAGATAAGACAACTTGTCCACACAATTGTTTACTTTCCCACCCCTTATTAGACACTGCTTTGGGACATCCCAATGGTCTAGATCAAGATCTCTGTTGGTCACTCAGTGAACATAAAAGAAAATAGAAAATAAATAGAAAATCTCTGCGCTCATTGAAGGACACATCCCCCTCTCCTTGTTGCCTGTGACCAGTTGTTCTCTATGCACTTCTTGTGACTAACTGAGCTGCCTGTAGCAGATGGGGGTTCGGCCACCATAATGGGCTGCCGCTATAGTTTTATGCCTAGGGTCCTACTCCTGAAGGTGGCACTATAACCTATTGGTCAGAGATAAAAGATCTTCGCTATGTCCTTCCATGTACGCCTAAAAAAAAAGGATTTTACAGTAAGTACAAAAATCCTATTATATAATTTTTTTTCCAGGAAGAAAACGTTTTACTTTCATTTCCAAGTATTAATCCCATGATGGCTCAGCGTATGCTAAGCAGAGGATCTTCACTACAATGGTTACTGTCAGCAACCCATGACCAGCTAAAGAAACTTTTTCCAGAAATGCCATCAAAAGTTTTAAAGGTATTAAGAAAAAAAGGAAAAAGTGCATATTTTTTAGTATAGTCTCAGAAGAAGTTTGAATCACAAAGCATAAAAAAATACTGTGGAGTAGAGACTACCATAGAAAGAATTTACTGTCACCTCTGCACATGTTTATACAGCCGTAGAGGGCTGGCAAGATGTGTTCTTTTCTAAGGTAAGAGAGTGCTGTAGTAACTGCCAGCAGGTTGGCTGGACACATATCAATATCGTTACCATGCTCAGTATAGTGTTGTAATGCAATGTTTTATTTTGCAAAACATGTTTTTTAATATTTTAAGTTTTTTTTTCATTTTTATTCTTTCATTTCTTTTTTTTGTGACATTGTTAAAGTGACATTAAAGGCACAAACTTTTTCCCCTCCCCCCCAATGTTAATTAAAGCACTTACCTTAAATGATGTCTCTTAATCCGATCTTCCTCTTCTTTCCTGTCCTTTTCAGCTGTCCCTCCAGCGCTGCTGCGGGTCTCCGATCCAGCGCTGACTCCTCTGTCCTTGCTGGCACTTCCTGTCCCACGGTGTCTGCATGCGTGTGCACGCCGTCCATAGACTTACCTTGTGTCTCTTCTCGTCTCCCGGCCAAAAATCCGAACTGAGCATGCGCCCGCCCCAAGATGCTTTGCGGCCGCCCAAGCATTTTTGCATTTTCGGACGGGAGCATGCCGCGAAGACACAGGTAAGTTTAAACCGCTTTAAAAGGGGTTTTTAAAAAAAATACTTTTTGCATATATCTACTGCTTTCTAGCAGTAGATATATGCAAAAAAAATGGAGGGTTTAGAAACCCTTTAAAGATAATATGCAATTTTTTTTTTTTTTAAAGGCTTTACTTCATTTGTAAACTATTTTGCCATGCTTTGTAATAAAATGTATTCAAAGTGTGATTATAAACAGGAAACATTATAGAATGAAATATTTTCTTCATGCCTGCAGTAGCACTGACTGTTGCATAGAAAATAAACCAATATTGCCATGAGAAAACCTTTTTTGTACCAAAAAACAATACATGTGAAACTTTGTTATAGTAAGTAAAGACCAAGTGATTGTCAAGGCAATACACCCTTGGGAGAAATGTTAAGAATGCTCTGGTCTATAATGGGTATACAGGTGCAAGAATTAAATTGTGGAGAATCATGAATTGATGAAAATAAAAAATAAAAATTTATCTTTAATTCTTCCAATTTTGTCGTTTTAGCATTTCAATGATATTACAGCTTTGCACAAGCTGAGTACAACAGCTACGTCCCAAAGACCTTTTAATATGTCAGTACCAGCTGCTAGAGAACACTGCTGTAGCCCTGACAATATCCAAAGCTCCTCTTTAGCTGTTGATAAATGTAACTGCAATGCATTTGTCAACAACGAAACGCAGTTTGTCAATAATGGATTGTTGAAAACATTTCAAATAATGGTTTCTAATTCAAGCAAACAATTTGAAGCAAACAAATATTGGCAGAACACTGGTATCAGGGACAACACATATGTAAAACAAGCACAGCTATCATCAAATGTTTCCACTCTACACAGTTGTCATAATCCACCTGAACAGTCAATGAGATTTAGCAGCAAATATTATTCAGAAGCAACATTTCTGGACTTTTCAAGAAACCAAAATAGGACAGCGCTATCAGGAAATATTTCTGAACAACATTCCCATCTGCCTACAGATCCACCTGACAGTTCTCCAGATGTGCTTTCTGGTGAAGAACATGGTATTCTTCTTCAACATAACTATTATGGCAAAACAGGCAAGCCAAGCTTGTTAATCACAAGAGAAGATTTCTTTGGGGATTTATCAAGTCAGAAAAATCCCACAAACCCAGTATTTGCCAGAAATGAGCAGGAGGATGTAATATGTGTCAGCAAAGAACTGTGTGCAGACAAGACATTGGTCTTTCCAAATTGTGGATCAGGGAACATTCCTAGTCATGCTCTCTCAGTCCCCAGTGAAGAATACCTAGATGATCTACAGTTTTCTCAGATGGCAATTGATGGAAAGAGAAGATTTACAATAAGCAATGTTTTAACACAAGAAACAACAATGGCAGGTACAGTGCTTTATAAAAAAACTAATTTACAATAATGGTTATGCTATTGCTCATCTTTTAGCACCCTGTATTGTTTTTGCACATCCGTACCTGAAAAGTATCATGTAAAAATGTGCAAAATGCACTGCGGCAGTGGCGGAACTACCAGGTTGCAGAGGTCGCTGCGGCGACCGGGCCCTGGAGTTCCGCCACTTGGAGGGGGGCCCAGGACAGGAGGAAAGGGCCCCTGGTAACCGCTGATTACCAGGATATTAATTATCCCGGTAACCGCTAACGTCAGTCCCGAGACCTCTTCCCCCTGTCCTGGGCCCTAGATGCTTCACGCTGCTCCCCTCACCTTGTTCCGGGCGCAGCGTGAAGTATGATCCAGCCAGCGCAGCAGCCAATAAGTGGGATCGGTGTTGTCCCTGATCCCTCATCACACGGAACTGCTGCCCAGTGCCGAATAGAGAGCTGCTGTGGACACGAAGGGGGAGACAGGGAGCTGGAACTAAAGGTGACATGGGGTCCGGGAGTGGAAAGCTGGGGACGTGAAAGGGGGGGGGACCTTCATGGATTCTTGCATCGGGGCACTGAGGTCACTAGTTACGCCTCTGCACTGCGGAATAATAGTTCTGATGTTTTGTTTGCTTCATGCAGTAGTTTTGACATCTAAACTAGGAGAATGGGGGACCTGTCCAAGCTCCTTCCAGATGTTTACTGTGCTCAGTGTGCTGCCAGCATGGAGCCTCACAGCCACTGCAGCAAAGTGTTCTGAAAGATCCTTCTTTATCAGTCAATACTGTGGAGAGGCCATCTCTTTTGTGTCCTAGCAGCGGACAGTCTATTCACTTACAGATGCATCCAGCAGAGGCCACACAGCGAAGATCTCACAGAAGCAAGGACGGGGCCAGGGGGGAGGGTTCTTGATGGTTCTTGGGGGAAGGGGGGGGGATGTGAAATGACCACCTTCTATCTGTTATATCTTTGCTTTTACTGTGTAGCCAATGATTCATCTCATGCCCCTAGTTGACATTTCAAAATAATTACATGCAACAATCAAAACGTGAGCCATATTGCTTACTTGATTTGTAAGCTTTATTAGTATTTTTATTATGAAAGTGAAAAATATATAATATTATTGGAGACAATAAATATGTTCATGAGAACAAGCTGAAATACAGAGTTATAAAAATGAAAAAAGTAATTTCAAAGCCCTTATTGAGAATGGAGTCACCTGTGGGTGCAGGCATAGACATAAACCAGCAGTTACCCCATACTGCAAGGGTATTTTTTCCCTCAGAGATAGATTTTAAGTTCACATTACCCCTGGGAAATGTTTATATGTTTTATGGGTGATATTTTTTTCTTTTTTTTTTTTACATACCGTGATGAATTTCATATATTTTCATAATTTGCTATCTAGTGGAATGTAGATATAGTTTTAAAGCTTTGGTAGTCCCCATAGTGAGGTAATTTAGAAGCTGTAATACAACCAATTGCATGCAGTATTTTGGTCCCTTGATATGTGTGAATTTTCTCTTTAGGCATTTAAAAATACTTAGTGGTCTATTTATAAATACATATTTCATATGCTCCTTAGCTCCATCATGTGGTATTTTCTGAATGTTACATTTGACCTGAAAAGAAAATATACTAAGAATGTTCATTTTTGCTTATATGCGCACAGAATGAATGTTCACAGAGATTTGCAGTGCAAATGAGACAGCAAATGATATATAAAAAAGACCCCTTAGGGGCTCATGTATAAAAGAACGGAAGTTTCTGCGCCCACTTTACATACATGTTGTGATGGGATCTTCTAAAGAGCTTTGTATTATCACACAAATCTGCACATTTATTAAATATTTATTTGACCAGTTAATATTCAGTACCACATATTGATTTATTACATTTATGCCACAGCAACATCAAGAAATGAATGAGGGCCATATCCACAGTGAACAAGTACTTTCACCTTTTTCTTTTTTCCTAAAAATAGGAATACCATTTTCTCAGCCACCGCAACAAAAAAGGAGAAAGCTTATATGCGAGAGAGTTCCTGGAAGGTGCGATGGTCAAACTCGTCTAAAATTCTTCTAAAATTGGGATTTGTCTAAATGAAAGATATTTTTTTTATCCAAAAGTTATTTTGGAAAATTGTTCTTAGTATTACCTGGCTGTATCACACATAAACATATGACTAAAAGTGGTTTGTGACATAGATTTGACGTTTTCCTAGAAGGGGAAGTAACTTTTATGCTATGTTCTTTTCAGACAATACAAGAGTACAGAAACTAAAACACTGTAACGTATATGTTTATAACCTATTTAACTTTATGAAGATAAAATATACAACAGAGAAGTATTTGTTTTTGTTGTCTGTCTGACATCTATCACGTGCAACCGAGTTGTGCACAGCTCTTTTCTCCTTACCTGCCCAGTAAGAAATAAAGAATGGTGGACAGTGTCTAGACTCCAGGCTTATTTTCTGGGCAGATTGTTCTCCCGCTTTCCAGTGTCTGCATAGTTTCAGTTCGTTGCAGAGCCAGTGGTGGTGTAAGCATATCCTCTTTTTTGTTTGACCACAGGTAAGTCACTACTAACCCTAATAATCTTCCTTTTGCCAACCACTGACCTCCAATGTAGGGGGGGGGCACTTCTTCTCCACTGAGTAACAACGTAAGGAGGCATGTTTTTATCAAGTGACTACCAACGTGAAGGTGCATTTCTTCTTGAATTACAACCAATGTAAAGGTATATTGCTTCTTCCAGTGACTACCAATATAAAAAAGCACATCTTCTCAAAGTGACCCCCATTGGAAGGGGGGATTTCTCGCACTGACCAACAATGAAAGGGGCATTTTGCTCCAACAAAGCACCAGTCTAAGGGGCATTTTGTATTTACCAACCACTAATGTAAGGAATAATCTCTTCTACACTGACCACCAATGTAAAGGACAATTTTTTTATCCAGCCACAACCCATTGTAAAGGGTAATTTCCTGTACACTCATCACCAGTGTAAGAGGGCATTCCTTCTCCCAGTGACTAGCAATGCCAGGGAGCATTTCTCATACCAGTGACCACCAATGTAATGGGCCACCTCATTCCACTGACCATCAATGCAAGGGGGGTATTCTGTTCCCAGTGACCATTTGAAGGAGGCACTTCTCCTTCTAGTGATTACCAATAGAAGGTCTTTTCTACCACTAACAACCAATGTAAGTGGGAATTGCTTCTCCACTGAATGTGGGAGGCATTTTGTCTCCTAGTGGATAACAATGTAAAGGAGCATTTTTCTTCCAGTGACCACCAACCTAAAGGAGCACTTTTTCTTCCAGTGGCCACTTATATTAAGAGATACTTCTACACTGCACACCAGGATATAAAGGGCCTTTTTTTTATTTCACCGGCCACCTTTGTAAAAGGGCCCTTCTTTTTTCACTATCCAACAATATAAAAGTGAGCCTTCTCTAAAAAAAAAAAAACAATATCAACTGAACATTTACAATTAACATTGAATAGGGTTTTTTTTAACAAGGTGGGACTGTCCACTGAGCATCACTGTTAAAGGGGTGAAAATCATTTCCACTTGTGTCTCCAGGCCTTGAACTGAAGGGAAATATCCCCAATATTTATTTATTTTTGTTCTTTTAGGGACACATGATTCAGTTATTCTGGGATGACTGGGTTACGCTGCTGCCTGCAGGAGTATTTGGACACTGGCTAACAAAAAAGACATTGGCCAGCCAGGTATAACCTCTCCCGCTCCTAGCATGCTAATTTTCATAGAGAAAAGCTTACCCTTTTTAATAGCCATTTAATTTTTTTTCTTAAGATTTTTTTTGTTCAGTCGAGACCTTTTCTACATGCTGTTGAGCTGGGCTCTCTCTGGATCAATGTTTTCTTGGCAATGCTTTGGAGGCTGTACCTGGATCTCGTTGGACCAAAGACTTCCAAGCCTGCCTGGTATGTGACCATCAGGCATTGGTTCTGTCTGTGGCGCTTCCCAGACATTCATGTACTGTCTTAGTTGCAGACCACTTTCCAGGTCCAGAGCCTCTGCTATGACCAAGCCTCTGAAGGCTCTTTAAAGAGAATACCATGTGGTTTGAGCATTGGGAACTACTACATTATTAATAATGTTGAACATCACTATTACTCCTCTGTTCTGTTAGTTACCTTCGGAAAAAGTTAAAACAAAGGAATTAAGTGATGCGCTACTAGCCAGTGTTGCTTGCTCACACTCCACACTTTGTTCATGCCTTGTCAGCATGAGGTTGCTTCTTCCCATTATTGCTCCTGTTTGCAAGAGACACGCAGTCACCTTCTCTTGCCTTTAGCAGCTGGTTGTGAGTACTCCAGATACCCAATGTTCCATATCAAGTTGTTCCTGTTAGGCAGTACAACATGTTAGATCCCAAGCATGAGGACAGCAATCCCACTTCATAGGGTCACCAAAGACTAGATAATCCCTGGACTGGTGGCTCAGGAATCAAGCTCTGGAGTTGGGAAAACCTTTCTCCCACTGTCTTGGAAAATCCTAACAGATGCCCGCCATCTGGAGCACCGAGCAATTTGGTTGCACACCCCGACTGGAGGGTCATCCAATCAGGATCCAGTCAGACAATACCACAGCAGTTCCAAAGAGGTTTCAGACAATACCACAGCAGTGGCATTTATAAACAACCAGGGAGGAACCAGAAATATTGCCATGGCAGGATTCCAGCCAGGCAAGAATTCCACCCTGGGCAGATCTCCCTATTGCAGCCTTTTTGGCTGTTTCAGACATGGACATTTGGCAGGCAACCTCAGCTGATAGGGTCTGGACTTGGTGAATGGTCCTTACACCTGGAAGTGTTTCAGGGCCTGTGTTACAGGTGGGAGATGCCGAATGTGTACTTCCTAGCCCCCAGGTTCAACAACAGACAGGACACGTTTGGCTCCAAATGCAGCGATCCTCTGGTGGAAGCCAAGTGGATGCTCCTGTAACCCCTTCTTTGACTACTACACAGGTTTAAGATGGGGGAGCATTCTTATAACTGTGAACTGTCCCAGGCAGATCTGGTACTTCAACCTCATCAAACTTCTGGCAGGCACCCCATGGGCACTTCCAGATTGACAGTGTCTTCTATGTCAAGGAATTTACCATCCAGCTTTACGGTCACTGGGTTTAGCAGCATGGCTGTTGAAAACCATGTCTTGTTAAGCCAGGAAATCTATCTCTCATAAGGTTTACCATCATACATGGAAGGCTTACTTTGCCTGGTGCAAGGAAATACTCAATGCGAAGAATCCTAACCTTTCTGCAATCAGGTCTGGATAAACATTTGACCTAGATTGCTATCAAGGAACAAATTTTGGCCATTTCAATCTTATTCCAAAAACTGCTAACCTCCATTCATTAGTTATGATTTTTGTACAGGGTGTCCCTCATGTGGCCCCACCTGTTTAACCACCTATGACTAAATCCGGTTCTGCTGGCACTTTAAATATGTCTTTTGAACCTATCAGGGATATTTCTCTTTCCACTTGTACTCACAAGTTTCCTCATTGCTATCCCCTTTGTGAGGCATATGTCTCAGCTGGCAGCCTTGTCCCGAAAAGAACCTTTTATGATCTTACACAAGGAAAATGTGGTGCTGAGGCCTAGAGCCTCCTTCCTTCCTAAAGTGTATTTAGCCTTTCACCTCAACCAGGTCATTGTTCTTCCGTGTGTATGTCCAGCTCCAGTACACCAGATGGAAATTTTCCTTCACTTCTGCTTGGACATAGTTGGTGTGTACAGGTCTACCTCTCAGCCACTGCTTACATTAGAAGGGCTGACTCTCTTTCTGTAATTCCTAAAGGTACCTGTAAAGGGGATACAAAAACACAAAAATTCCCCAGCCTCAGCCTGCCAGCCAGCCTGCAACCAAACAAGTAGCCCTGTCAACAGTGTGCGTTAAAATCAGAGGTTTTAGTTGCACAAACTTTTGGCCAAAAATATGTAGAAGCCACACTGCCGCGCCAAGGCACCTCTGCAAAGTGTGGTCCTAACTCTATGTATCCGAGTCTCCAAGTGTGAGCATATTAATGAAGTTGATAAATTACATGCAGGTGTACCTGGAGGTAGCCAACTCCTCCTAATAAGGTGCAGGGATGCACTGGAGGCCCAGCAACCAAAAATGCACGCTGGAACTCCAGTGCGTCCCCCAAACCAAAAATAGTCAAACTAGAAAAAATGGTACATGCATGAATCTATAACCAGCCTTGATAGCAGGGCGCACATTGGGAAGGCTTACAACAATACAAAAACACAAAAATTCCCCATCCTCAGCCTGCCAGCCAGCCTGCAACCAAACAAGTAGCCCTGTCAACAGTGTGCGTTAAAATCAGAGGTTTTAGTTGCACAAACTTTTGGCCAAAAATATGTAGAAGCCACACTGCCGCACCAAGGCACCTCTGCAAAGTGTGGTCCTAACTCTGTATCCGAGTCTCCAAGTGTGAGCATATTAATGAAGTTGATAAATTACATGCAGGTGTACCTGGAGGTAGCCAACTCCTCCTAATAAGGTGCAGGTGCGCGGCAGTGTGGCTTCTACATATTTTTGGCCAAAAGTTGCACAAACTTTGGACCACACTTTGCAGAGGTGCCTTGGCGCGGCAGTGTGGCTTCTACATATTTTTGGCCAAAAGTTTGTGCAACTAAAACCTCTGATTTTAACGCACACTGTTGACAGGGCTACTTGTTTGGTTGCAGGCTGGCTGGCAGGCTGAGGCTGGGGAATTTTTGTGTTTTTGTATTGTTGTAAGCCTTCCCAATGTGCGCCCTGCTATCAAGGCTGGTTATAGATTCATGCATGTACCATTTTTTCTACCTGTAAGGGGGAACCAACGTATCACTTCAACATTTCATCTTGGATCAAACATTACTGTTCAGGCATTTGACCTTAGGGATAAGGTTCCATCTTTCTGTCAAGGAGCACTCTACTAGATCTGTGAGTGCTTCTTGGGTATCAGATGATGTTGGTGTTCAAATCTCATCTAATGATAACTTTGGAGGTGAGGTACTTCAGACAGGTCCTTGAGCTGCAGGCAAAGTTCTATTGTTTCTTTTCATTATGTGGGCCGGTTAGTGTTTCTTTTTTACTTTTGCTCACCCGTTTTTGGAAACCCCATCCTGGAAATCGGAGGCATTATACCTGGATGGCCAATGACTTTTTTTGTTTGCCAGTGTTTAAATCTTTTTGACTGCTGCAATATAACTCCTTTTAGGTTATGATAAAACACAGTCCCAGCACAAAGCTGACTACAAATATGCCACAGTTATGCCAACACATTGGCTACATTTTTAGCTGTATTGGACAACAATCTCACATGTATGAGTTTTCCTGAAAACGATTAGTTTAATGTTTTTTGGTAAGAAAGCGTTCTCTTATTGCTATGTCATCCTTGGACCAAGCATTCATGTTTAGCTACCCCTGCCCTAACCAGTGTTAGACAATTTTTAGACCTCCAGCTGTAGTGAAACAAATCCCATCAGGCATCTGCCTCTGGAAGTCATGCCTGTGGCTGTCAAAGTCTTGCAAGGCCTTGCAACTGTAGTTCCACAACAGTTGGAGGGCCAAAGTATGGATACTCCTGCTCTAAACTTCACGTTACTATGAAAAGGCAGTGTAAACACAAAGTGGTGGTTAAAAAAGCAGGTGTGGGTTTAACTATTTTTTTTTGGTGTTTTCTGAGGTGTCCATATATTTTGGAGTCTGTCTATTCTCATTCTATTAGGCTGGGCAGTATGCAATCTATTGGCTTATAATAAAGTGAACCTGAACTACAGTTAGCGTCACCTTAATAGATGAGGCAAGCATTAGGAAGGCAGAGTAATGTCAATAAAATCATAAGACTTTTCTGTCAACTCTAAAAAGCTACTCATGTTTTTAGTCACGTGACCTTGCATTAGATCACGTGACCTGTAGCAGTTTGGTATCATTTTACTGCTTCCAATCAGCCATCCTAATGTCTTATCTGTTAAACGGGAACCTGGTTTTTCAGTGGGCTACTGCACATTATCGTTTTTTGCTCTGTGTAAGGCTGGGCACACTGTGTAAGGCTGGGCACACACCTTACAACCATCGCAAGACTTTTGTCTTGCGATGGTTGTAAGGTACTTAAAAAAACGGACGATCTATCTATCTCGCCTAGGCAGATCGTACTTGCGATGATCGCAAGCCAAGCCCCCTGAGGGGCGGGCTTCCGATGACCGCAATGCCGAACGTGCAGCGTGCGCTTGAGCACACCGGCCCGTCCGGCTAAATTCTTACGAACATGCTACACACCCGCCGAACATCGTACGATGCTCGGCGAGTTTTGAAACATGTTCGTAAGTTTAAAGTCGTGCGACCTTACAGTAGTGGCCGTCAGCGACTATTCAATGTTAGGGCACGGAGAGTGGCAAGACTGGTACAAGACAACAGAAGGGCAACAGTGCAGTGTCAGATTCCTCGCATCACCTTTCAACATCTCGTGGAGTCACGAGGCAGCCCAACGAAGTCATCTCGTGGCCCAATGAAGTACTGATGGGGTGGTCATAATAATCTGGCCACTCAGTGTATAATCTCTTATGTTTCACTGTCAAGGTATACTTAGCATAATCATGCTGTGCAATTCTGACATGCTTGGCCAACAATTGAGTTATAACTATTTAGCATTAAAAAAAAAGCTCAAAGCTGGATTGGAAACCTTTGGCTGACATTATGAGTTCCAGCACATACAAATCCCTAGGAAGGAATCATGACTGGTTATGGAAAAGGGTAAAAAAAAAAAGACCCCTTGGTTGTCAGTGTGTTCATCCAGAGATTTAAAATTGCAGCAGCTCTGGCTGCAATACTCACCTTTAATTTGCAGCTGTTTTTTTAACTCTCTCTGCAACGATACCTTGTGTTGCAATGTTATTAATTATGATTTTTTAATTTGCTTTTGCATGCACTGTGGTGTACCAGAATGTAACGCACAAAAATGCTAATGTCATACTTTTTTCAGTGCACACCAACCTAGGGTATTGGTGTGAACTGAAGCCATAGGACATACGGCTTCTTATCTTATCCTTGCCTGGGGGCTGTGTTGGGCAATACAGCCCTACGTGGATAGTGTGAACAAGCCTGAAACCATTTCTAATTAGGCTTCATGCATACTAGTTGGCTGCGTTTAAGCACAAGAGAAGTTATCTGCCAAGTAGAAACAAATTTATGCTTCCCAGATCACTTTTCCTGTGCTAGGCTTAGTTGTGTTACATGTGTTTACAAGCGTTTATATGCGTGAAACTTGGTTATTCAGACCCAGAAATTTCTAGTTTGGGTGAATGCACTTAGATGCTGCTAGGTGTGCATTGAGTCATGGAAAAGAATTACATGAGCCTGAAGGTTACTTAAAAACGCTCCATATTTATTTCCTGAAAAAGACCCTGTAGAGCAAAAAGGTGGAATTTTTTTTTCTATATCAGATGATATTAGCGCAACTCTTTAGTAAACCTAAATTTTCTGTAAAAAATACACTTGGGTAATATATTGTGTATATGTGCACTAAAATTAACACTTTTGTTTCTTTTTTTTTTTACAAGTAAATTTTTATTGTGTTTCTACATGTCATGGTTACAAACATTAAGCCATGAAAACAAGCAGTGAAACAAAAGTCCATCTTGGTTCCGCTTCAGGCCACGCCCCCCCACACTTTTGTTTCTTAAATACAAAAGGTGAGGATGCACCGAGATATCAAACATGTCAAGCTTCAAAACTGTGTGCACCTTCTCCACCTCCTCCGCTCCCTCTTCCCTCCCTGCCCTGTCCCCCCTTCATTCTTCCCTACTTTTAGTATTATTTCCATGTGGTAACGGATTAACCAACAATTTGCTGACATGTTGCCGGTTCTGACATTGGGCCCCTCAGGTTCCCACTGGACCTGTGCCATTACACAACAATCTGTCCATCTACTCAGGAGCACTTTCAATTGTAAACTGTTTTATAAGCTTATCTAGATGCATACGCATACCTGTGCCCACTGCGCCTGGCAATTGTCAGCCAGGCCTAAAATAATCCCATAACTGTTGGTTGAATTGTAAGCTCTGACAAGGAAGACGCTTTAGCCACATACCATGCTGTTCTGTTTATGTATCTTTTGATCTATTACCTGTATTGTTTGAAAAATTTAAATAAAGAATTTACAAAAAAAAAAAAACTGTGTGCACCTGTCAAATGGCAAAAAAACTACAGAACCAAAAATTGCATATACAGTGAGGAAAATAATGATTTGCTCCCCTGCAGATTTTGTAAGTTTGCCCACTTACAAAGAAATGAAAGGTCTATTATTTTTTTATCATAGGTGTATTTTAAATGATAGAGACAGAATATCAACCAACAATTCAGAAAAAACACACAATACAAATGTTATAGATTGAGTTGCAGTTCAGTGAGTAAAATAAGTATTTGATCCCCCTACCAACCACCAATAATTATGGCTCTCACAGACTGGCTATGTGGTACACAGAATAGTCCTGTCAATTTAAGAAGGTGTTCCTAATGACAATTCGTTATGTATATAAAAGACACCTGTCCACAGAATCTTTCTTCCATTCAAACCTCACCCCCATGGGCAAGACCAAAGAGCTGTCAAAGGAAATTAGGGACAAGATTGTAGACCTGCACAAGGCTGGAATGGGCTACAACACTATCAGCAAGAAGCTTGGTGAGAAGGAAACAACTGTTGGAGCGATTATTCGCAAATGGAAGGAATACAAAAATAACCATCAATCGCACACGCTCTGGAGTGCCATTCAAGATTTCACCTCATGGGGTAAGGATGATCATGAGAAAAGTGAGGGATCAGCCAAGCATTACAGGGGAGGAGCTTGTGAATGATCTCAAGGCAGTTGGGACCACAGTCACCAAACAAACCATTGGTAACCCTATACACTGCCATGGATTGAGATCCTGCAGCGCCGGCAAGGTCCCCCTCCTCAAGAAGGCACATGTACAGGCCCACCTAAAGCTTGCCAATGAACATCTAAATGATTCAGAGAAGAATTGGGAGAAAGTGCTGCAGTCAGAGGAGACCAAAATTAAGCTCTTTGGCATTAACTCGACTCGCCGTGTTTGGAGGAAGAAAAATGCTGACTATGACCCTAAGAACACCATCCCTACAGTCAAGCACGGAGGTGGTAACATTATGCTTTGGGGCTGTTTCTCTGCTAAAGGTACAGGCCGACTTTGCAGCATTGAGGGGCCAATGGACGGGGCCATGCATTGTAAAATCCTGGATGAGAACCTCCTTCCCTCAGCCAGAATACTGAAGATGGGTCGTGGATGGGTCTTCCAGCGTGACCCAAAAACATACCACCAAGGCAACAAAGCAGTGGTTCAAGAAGAAGCACCTTAAGGTCATGGAGTGGCCTTGCCAGTCTCCAGACCTTAATCCTATAGAAAATTTATGGAGGGAGCTGAAAGTGACCGCCAAGAAACCTTAAGGATTTAGAGAAGATCTGTAAAGAAGAGTGGACCAAAATCCCGCCTGACATGTGTCCAAACCTGGAAACCAACTACAAGAAACGTCTTTCCTCTGTGCTTCTCAACACTTATTTTACTCACTGAACTACAACTCAACTTATAACATTTGTATCGTGTTTTTTCTGGATTTAGGTTGATATTTATCATACACCTATGATAAAAATTATAGACCTTTAATTTCTTTGTAAGTGGGCAAACTTACAAAATCTGCAGGGGATCAAATAATTATTTTCCTCACTCTACAGTGAGGATGCTTTAACGCTGTTACAGGTCATCAATTTAGAGTTCACTACGAATAATGGCCTTAGAATTACTGCTCTCCCTTCAACATGCACGGTGATACCCAACATGTGTGGCGCAATCGTCTTTTCATACGTAAGCACACTCGATACATGTTTGTGTTAGTATGCACATGTGCGCAGGGGTCTTAAAATGATTTAATTTATATGTTTTAAACTTTTTTTTTCTTCACTTAATTTTATTACCATCACATATGGGTCCCCCAGAAATTTACATTTTTTTTAACCACTTTTATCCAACACGTTTTTAACTTCATTCAGTAGACCAAGGAGGGATAGGCAATGTCTAAAACTTGTTTTTAAGTTGTTAGACTGTGTAATTTTTTTGTATGTTTTTGGCAGTGCTGGGAAATTTTTTGTTTGTACTGTGGAAAGCCCTTCCATATGCACCTTATTTAGAAAGCTAGTTGCAAACTAATTTGTGCAGTTACCATACTTGTTTTACAGGTCAGGGTAAATTAAGTAGATGCTTTTAGCAAGCCGGTTCTGCAGCACAACACTTTAACCAAAGAGTTCTCAGAAAGGTCACTGAAAAGAAACTCCTAGGAAATAAGAAAGTGAATCCCAGTCCTCTGCCTACACAGTAGCTCAAGGCTGCAGGTATGAGCTCAAAATGGCCAAGGCAGATTGCACAGTAGGCCCTTCCAAGAAAAAAAAGTCTAGAAAGGTACTCCAAATTCTAGTAAACGTGGTCCTAAAAAGCAGGTGCAGTCTCCACTGCAATGGTCAACGTCAGTATAGGGCAAAACACTGTCGGAACAGTAGAGGGTACCCTGCTTTGTAAGAAAGTCTTCCTCAAATGGGTGCAAAGCCGCTACTTGCCTGGAGGATGTGGACACCATGTCAGGGTTCTTCCAATCTCTATAAAGGAAGACAGAAAACAATGGGTGAACCTGGAAACGATAAAAGTGGTGTTAGGGATCTTAAAGAAGCCTAAACTGGGAACAGCACTGGTAGAAGTGGTAGGTTGTTCTTCCAGCCTAAAATTGGTGTAAATCACAGCACTAGGAGCTAAAATGTGCTCTTAATGGGGCTCTTAATGTTTGGAAGTAGTAGCAGAGCCCTGGGGCTCCACAGGTATCCTCCACCAGGGACTGAAGAGTATTAGCATTAGATAGGCCGAAGTCTCAGAGGCTATTATTGTTGCGGGAAGTCAGACAGTGATTCTGCAGGGAAGCACGCCATAGTCTCTTTGAACAAATCAGCAATCAAGTGTGCCATTGGGCCCATAAAATCATACATGACTATGTTGAAAACCTACTGCGATAGAGCAGAGGGGAAGGTCACATTCATGAAGCTAAAGCCTTGTTCACACCAAATGCAGAGCAGATCCGATCAGGTTTCTGCACACGCACTAATCTTTTAGATGCGTTTTTGACACATTTTTGGCTAAAAAAAAAAACAAACATCTGAGAGCTCTAAGCAAGCTGCCAGATCCTTTGCACAAGCTATGTACCCTAAAAAAATGGGTACTATGTGGTCTCCCCATAGTCCCAGGTCTATCCATTTTGCGTGGGAAAGGGGGAACCCCATGCTGCCATCAGAAACTTCCAGGATTGGTGGGCCGCCTCTGGTCCAAATCAGAGCACCGCCTGTCTGGGGACACTCTGACTAGCTGATTGGGGCCATTTTCATATGTGCCCCCTTTTGAGTGTGTACTGCACCAGGCATCACCCAGACATGCAACAAAGAGGAGTAGAGGGGAAAAGAGGTATCAAAGGTCACCTCAAAAATGAGTTTAAGGCAAACAATAAATAACTTATTATATGCACTCTCTGAAAATACATGATGCTGTCCTTTTAAGTTAAAATGACTACATTATCTAATGTGCTGGGCCTTAGGATCTTAATAAGTTGGCTATAGCCCTGTTTAGTACCCACAATCAGGGCAATTCCTAGCACTTTGGATTTTAAGTTACTAAATAAAACTTTGATGCTTGTATAAACCAGCAATCATTGTCCATTAAGAGCTCATCGCAATTAACCTGTTAGTTGACCTTTCTTAGAAGGGATTAGCACTAAAATGAAAAAGATCAGTCTTGTTTGATACTTCATGTACCAACTCTTGCATTCTCCCCTTCCTCTTCTGCTGGCTGGGACAGTGACATTGGATGTAAGATAACCATAAGAACATAGAAATAGCCATCATTTACAAAGCTAATGTACATACACGGACACATTACTCAACAAATACATTTGTTTTTTTGGTTCATAAAAAAAAAGAAAACCTATAAAAACGGATTGATTTTTTCCCTCCTGCAATCATATCCAAATGTCAAGACTTTAATATGAAAACTGAGACAGAACATCTCGGTAGTTATTTCTTATTTTAAAATAATCTCAGCAATAATATAATAGGCCACAGACACAAACTTTACTCTTCTTACATGAGCCATTTTTATTTTTGTGCATATACCGTATTTCATCTCTTTTGTTGTTTTATTAAATTGTCATGTTGTTTTGTACTGTCAATTCTAAAGAAAACAAAAAACATTCGGAGACTTTAAATCGGTGATTTTTTCAGCAAATTATTATTTTTAAATTAAAATTACATTTTTGGTTTGGCCAACCATATTTCTAGCAAAGCCTAGTCTATCAAATGCGGTGTTTCCTTACTGAATATTTTTTTTTATGACCAGACTGAAAAAACCCAGTAAAACATACTGAGAATATTTAAATATAACAAGCAATAAAAAGAAGAAACAATTGCAAATAAAATCTATCTATATTTAATAAATGGATCAAAATGCTACATTTCAGCGGACACAGGAAGATACTGCATTCTTGATTCTATCATACCAATATATTTATTTTCATAAAACATTTGTACCTGTTCAAAAATACTTTGTATTTCCCCCATAAATAGAAAAAGGGTTGTCAATATTTATTTTAACAATCACAGGCTTAACTCTTAACCAATGTATATGTGTAAAATGCTGTAGCACTTCAGTGTCTGTGTAGATTTCTAAACTGTAACATTTCTCCAAAAGCAAGCTTTTTTTTAATAGAAAATCAAATGATATAAAAAAGGCCAAAAAAAAATGTGAATGGTGGAAAAAAAAACTAATAAATATTCAAAAAGGTGTAGGCTTTGTCCACATTTGGAATGGCACAGGAAAAGGCAGGCTGTATATATTTCAGATCCTCAAGTGGTGGTTACCTAAAATGACAAGTGAAGAGCATTTTAGAAAAGGATTCATATGTTTGAACTGTTAAACTCTGAAGAAAAAAAATTATAACCCAATTCATACTATGACTTGTATCCATTAGAATGATTCTTACTAAGCAGTACTTTCATGTAAACATATTACCTAAAAAGTAAATATTTTATCCTTTCCCTAATGGAGTACATTAGTATGGCAGCCTTGTAGCTTAGACAACAGGACACTGCTAAGCACAGAACTAATAGGGAAATCCTTAGAATCACATTAGTTAAACCTGCGATACAGTATACATAGAGGGGAAAAGATTTGATAGTAGTAGTAGAATTTGCAGGCAAACATTACAATGCAGGAGATATGGAAAATGTCTTTTTGGTTTGAGAACAATGGAAAAAGCCTAAAGCTGGCCAAAGACAGCTTGATTTTCTCTCACTCATTAAGCCTGCAGGCTGAACGAAAAAAAAAAATCAATCGACTCCCCCATCAACTCTAACAGCGTGGATGGAGGAATCTCCTCTGCCAGTGATTGTATTCAGGCAGCTCTACCATTATAAATGGAACAAATTAAAGTGACACTAAACTCAAGAGTTGAATCTTAAAAATACATTCAAGTACCTTATCTATCAAAAAAACTGTATCTCATTTGTGAATCACTCGGCTGTAGATCCTCAAATCATCTCTGAATTGGTGCGGGCACTGTCCTTCTGGAGGGTGACTACTCCTTTGTCAATGGTCCCTGTGCGTGATGTAAAGTAGCCACCACTCCAAGCTCACTCCTGGGATGGACAACACATTTCGTTTACTAATTTGTATTGAGTTTGTAATGACAACGTTATCTTTTAATGAATAGGCCCAGAGCAGAAATGGTCCATAAGGGGCATAGAGGTGTGAGAACCAGGGCTGTCCCGATACCATTTTTTCAAAACCAAGTACTTTGCCTCAGATACCAATTACCGATACTTTTTCCTTAAAGTGACATGTGACTTTTTCTCGTTTATTCGCAGGCAGATGGCAGTGTTGGTTTTTATTTTAATTTGCATTTATTTTATTACCTTCTTAGCACTTTATTTTATTATTTTGTATTTTTTTTTTATTATTTTGTATTGTTTTCTACTCCATCACTTTTTAATTTATTTTTTACCTTTTTATTTAATTTTATTAACTTTTAATTTTTATTTTTTTTTCCCCTTCCATATAAATGTTTATTGAAAAATGTAAATATTTACAAAATAACAGACAATAACTGTGACAATAACAGAGACACAGTATGTAGGTAGAAAGATCACATGGAGATACAAACAGAAAAAACATTAAGAAATCTGTAAAAAAAGATATCTTAAAATCTCAATGCAATATAGAGATTGACTGGATGATAAGTCCAGCGAGGTCCCGAAAGATTGGAAATGTCCTGTTATCGAGCAACAAATAATAAAGAAAGACAAAATAAAGAAAAGGAAAAAGCTTAAAAGAAAAAGTGAAAAGGAAAGTAAGTCAGAGAGAAAGAAAGAGAGGTGTCCCAATGAGTGGTCGGAGGGGAGGGGTGATTAGGGAGATATCAGGGGGGGAAAATCAAAATAAAGAGTAAACGTGGATCGAATCGGGAAGTTAAATACAGACATTCCTTGTTTAGCGGCCGAGTTCTGTTCCTACAACTAGGTCGTTAACCACCTCAGGGTAGGCCGTTGTAAAAAAACGGCCGGCCAAGAGGTCTCTAGATCTGAGCGGGCGTCTTTAGACGTCCGCCCAGACACGCCCCCTCGGCGCCCCGAGTGGGAAATGGCTGATATTTAAAAACAGGCAGCAATGCCTGTTACCAAACAAGCGATCAGCCGTATTTAATTAGCCCCCGTAAGTCCCCACCCATACATACACGCATGCAAACATGCGTCGGGGGCGCGTACGTGCAAAAAAGACGATTGCGCCCATTATGCCGCACATGTTACATATCGCCGCGAACGTCGGAGTGAGAGCAATCATTCTAGGGCCATCAACACTAAACACTAAATAACACTAAACTGATGAGCGGTAAAAGCTTTTAAAGTGTTGCCTATGGCCAATTTTAGGTATGGTAGTTTTCTGAGATTTCGCGGGTGTGCGCAATTTTAAAGCTTGACATGTTTGGTGTCTATTTACCCGACGTGACCCCGACTTTTATATTTTACCAAAAAACTGGGTAATAATAAATGTTTCCTAACATAATGTAAAACAAATACTTTTTTCCCCCAAAATTTTCTGTAATTTTTCCTAATTATGGTAAAAAATAAAAACCCCAGTGGTGTTTAAATACCACCAACATAAAGCTCTATCTGTCCCCAAAAAATGGTATAAAATTTATTTCAGTACAGCGTTGCATGACGGAATAAACGTCAGTCAAAGTACCGCAAACGAGGAATTGTATACAGTATAATATGTCATTTACAATATTCAGAGCAAAGAAATGTACAAAGGAAATGCCAACTTGATCATTTTGCTTTTATTTGCATAAAAGTAGTACTAGAGCTGGACTGTACAGTACACTCAGCAAAACAGTACTGTATGAACAAGGTGTACTGTACAAAAAAGACATTGAGGCTCACTAAACAAGATGTATGCAAGATGTTGGAATGTTTGTAATACCCTTTATTGGCTAACTGGAGTTGTTAAAGATGCATGCTCTTGGGATTACACTTCTAGCTATACAAGTTCCTACTTTGCAATTTTTATGAACACATGTTAATGATGGTGGTACAGTTCACTATACAATTGATTATAAGCATTAGCTTTTCACTTACTTGTCACCTGAAATTAATAATTATTGATAAGAGATTGCTTGCTGATGGATGCTGATGCTATTGTTATTTTCATGTAATATGGATGTTGATATTATATACGAAATTATATTAAATATTGTTTTTAAAGAAATTAAATAAAGGGTACTACAAAATGTCAAACATCTTGCATTTATCGATGGCTAACATGGTGCAACACTGTACTGTACTAAACAAGTTGTACAGATTTGTACAAAAAAAAAAGACATTCAAGCTAACTTTTAGTCTTTGAATCCTAAAAAGGTATTGTCAGTGTCATCATCGGAATTCTGATCAGGAAATGTAGAAGGCCCAGCTAAGGGAGATTATGAAGTAGAAATGGAAGAACTAGTAATAGGGGTCCTGGGTTCCTTTCCCTTTAGTGTGGTCTGTTTCGTCATTTTCTTTTTTGCTTCATAAATTTCACGATAGCATCGTAAAAATTCACTCATTTGCCGTTCCACTTTTGTGAACTGTTCGACATTTGGATCCATAGCTTCTAGTTCTAACATAGCTGCATTCACTTTTGAGAACACACCCGCTAATCCCTTTGCAGTGAAGTTCTTTGGTACTTCAATTCTTTCCTCTTCTTCTTCTTCCTCCTCTTCTGTTACTGTGCTTCCAACTCTATTAAATCTTCCATACTTAGCTCTCCCTCAGTATATTCTACTAATTCTTTAATATCTCACAATTAAGCACGTTAGCAAGTTCCACAGTTGTTTCGTTTATAAGATTGACATGTTCGTCTTTGTCAAATGCTTCTGATGTATGCACAAAACGTTTTAGGCATTTTTTCCATATGCCTTGCATACACTTTTCTGTCACTCCTTCCCAAGCTGATTCGATGTTCTTAATGCACTCTAAAATGTTGTATGATTTCCAGAAATCACGAAGGGTTACTTCATTGTTTTCTGTTGCTGCTACAGCTGTGGAAAAGGTTCTGTGCAAATAGTTTGCTTTGAAGGTAGCTATAGCCCCCCTGGTCCATTGGCTGTAAGATAGCAGTTGTGTTTTTAGGCAGATACACTACCTTTACATCTGGGTGTAGATCATCAAGATGCTGAGGGTGGCCTGGAGCATTATCAAGCAGAAGGATAAATTTAAAAAGAACGCTCTTTTTCAGACGATAAATGCTTCACCGAAGGTGTAAAACAGTTAATGAACCAATCTTCAAATAAAGCCTGCGTCATCCATGCCTTGTTATTCGCTCGATAGTAAACAGGCAATGTGTGCTTACGTTCTTCAATGCACGGGGGTTCTCAGACCGATAAATGAGGAAAGGCTTCAACTTAAACCCAGTAACATTTCCTCCAAACAACAACGTGACCCTGTCCTTAAAAGCCTTGAAGCCAGGCATTGTTTTAGCTTCTTTGTGTATGTAGGACCTTTCAGGCATTTTCTTCCAAAAAAGTCCAGTTTCATCCACATTGAAGATTTGTTCTGGACAGTAGCCGCCTTTCTCTATGATTTTATCATTGGTCAAGACATTTTTCTGCTGCTTCCACATCTGCACTTGCCGCCTCACCAGTGACACTTGGATTATGCGACAAAACCTCTGAAACCATCCACGACTTGCTGTAAATGTTTCCATCGATTCTTTAGCTTCAAAGTCTTTAAGATACTGAGTGCCTTGAATTATTGAAATACTCATTGGCATTCTTTTTTGTATCTGGTCACCAAACCAGATCGCCAATAATTTTTCCATGTAATGAATGAGGCATTTCCGCTGCCTAGTTATTATTGTTTTTTCACTCTTTTCAACCATCCTGAAGTTCTTTGTCCTTCAGGATGGTTGAAATGGTTGAATGCGCCAGATTCAAGTCCTGTGCTATTGCATTAACTTTACCAGCTTCATAGTAATTTATGATATTCGCTTTCATGTCAAGATCAATAGCCTTTGCTTTTTGCTGCTTTCTCCTGGTGAACTCCTCCGTTTTGATGGCATCTCGTACTAAGGGGTACAAAATAAACAATACAGTATGGAATAAGGTACCCAGATCTCACAACACTACTGATCAAGAAAAGAAAGTACTGTACATTACTGTACATTGTCACACTACAGGTACCACCTGGGCTGCACATCAGAAAAACAGCAAGCAAAAGGTGGTTGGAATGGCTGGCACACCATGCATATACAGTACTGTAGTGTTGCAAATATACAGTACTGTACTATCCATACAGTACTGTAGACAGTATGCTGCATAATACTCACCCAGAAATCTGTAGATCTTTTGCATAGAATCAATGTCGCAATGTAGTAGTAGAAGTCACCATAGGCCGCACTGTACTGTATTGTAGCAGTAGAAGAAGCCACCATAGGCCACAATGCCTCATGTCCCTACGTCTGAACTGCGCACCGTGCGGTCGCAAGTCTGAAATTCGGTTGTAAGTCTGAAAAGCACACACTGGTCGTAAGTCCGAGCAGTCGTTAAACAGGTATGTCGTTAAACGAGGAATGTCTGTAATATTGGACCCAGGTGGACGAAACAGCTTCAAATTTAGTAACGTTATTAGCAAACGTGGCGGTACGTTTTTCGTGTGTCATGACCTATTTTGTATTTTGTGTTACTTTTTTTCACTTAACTTTATTGATATAAAACAGGGGATAACAATCCCCTATGTGATATAATTCTGTATGAGCCTGCCGTCCAATGCAGAAGATCCAACACTATCTTCTACCTTCTGTAGAGCTCCGTTTGTAACAGCTGACACAGGAACCGCTGTGAATACAGTGCTCCTATGTCACTGATCACAGAACTACTTTGCCATGGTCCCCGGTCCCTCAGGAGAGCAGAGAGCCCGAAAACCACGGTGGGGATGGATCATGAGGGGGCGAACCATGAGGGACGGACCTTGGAGGGGAGGGGCCGTGAGGGGGACAGACGAGCAGGCTGCTATATAAGTGATCGGGACAGATCACTTGTACAAGCAGCCCGAACCTATTTCAAGATTTTAAGTGCTGGCATCGGCGCTATGTATCGGGGGCATTGTCAGGAGTACAGGTACTCCTGACAATGCTCTGTATCGGCCCTGATACTAGTATTGGTATAGGGACTTTTCTAGCGAGTACTATCTGGTTAATAATGACTAAAATCATTAAAGCTTTCTTAATGGACCACTATCAAGACACAAAGCAGGGTTCCACACTGCTTAATATTGAACATGGGCTCACAGAGCCACATGAGATTGATGAAACATTCCTAGGTATGTAGTAGTTTCTACTGATTGCAATAGAACTATTCTGTACAGCTTAAAAGGACAAGCGTACTTTAAGTGCAGTTGCTGGATCCTCTTACAGCCGCTCATGCATGCCATGACCCCATTTATTAGTATGAGCCATACTCAGGATGGCCTCTAGTGGAGTATTATACGGATGTCCTACAGCACTCCTTACCGCAGATAAACAAGCTGGGTACTTGAAGTGACCACAGAACTTGATAAAGCTGTCACCAGGACACCAAGAGGAAGTGTCCAAACAAAAACATATTGTCACTTAATCAAGCATGCTTTTTAAATGACAATATGCGTCAATAAATAGATGTTTTTGTTTAGACACTTCATCTGGGTGTGCTGGTGACATCTTTATCAAGTTCTAGTGGAGTATGGCTCATCATTAGCAATGATTGAGGCAAGGTATGCCAGTGAAGTAGGAACAGGATCTGGCCTGTATGCTTTCCTACCCAAGGCTTTGTGGTGACAGGCAGAAGCGCACAGTGAAGATCTTAGGAGCGAATAGAAAGCTTGACCTGTTTGGTGTCTATTTACCCGACGTGACCCCGTCTTTTATATTTTACAAAAAAATTGGGGTGATAATAAATGTTTCATAACATTTCATACGGAAACAGTCTTATTTTCAAAATTTAAGGTACTTTTTTTGTTATATAGTAAAGAAAATGGTATAAAATTCATTTCAGTAGAGCATTGCATGACGGAGTAAAGGTCAGTCAAAGTACTGCAGCGCTGAATACTGAAAAATGGCCTGGACAGGAAGGGGGTGTACACACCTGGTCTTCAAGTGGTTAACAGGCATGCTGAACTCAGGTAGGTATGGGGTTAACTTAAAGGACAGCTGTACTTATAGTTAATTGTCCTTTAAAGCCCATCTCTGGGATAAAGTAATCTTCCCCTCCCACCCCCTAATGTTTGTATTTTTTTTTTTAACGCCCTTTTTACTTACCTAAAGCCATGGTCACGTGACACTCCAGACTCGAGCCTTCTCTTCTGTTTTCTTCTAGTAGGGTCCTCTTCGGGTAGCCACATTACTGCCTGCATGATGTGGGCGCTTCCAATTGGATGTACGGCAGCAGAGTCCTCTCAGCATCCGGAAGAGGAGTGATGTCATTGCCAGGAGACAGTGAAGGTCAGCCAGCAAGGGACCCTCTATGACACTGGGCCTTCCCCTGCCCCCCGAAAATAGTGCTGACGAGGGCCCTGGACAGCAGACTTAGGTGGGTATAACTTGACTTACCAGGTAATAAAAAAAAAAACCTTGCATGATGGTTTAGAGAGGGGTGAGAGGGGGATCATTATTTGCCCCGAGTGGGGTTCAACTCTATTCGCATATACAAAAACACAACTGAAAGAAGTTTTGTATTTACTAAAAAATAAATAATAATAATTTAAAAAAAAATTAAATGCAACCTACATTTGAACCGATATCAGCCTCCTGTAATCCCTTGTACAGCAACACACAGACTGGGAGAAGGAGGAGCAGCACCATGAGCCATCTACGTGTGCTGCATGTAAAAGGTCTGGCAAAGAATAAGCTGACATGAGGAAAAAGCAGAGGGCAGAAAGATAAACTGCAACTAATTGCAGCGGGTCACCAGCATCACTGAACAGTTGGGCAAGGCGGTTTAAATGTCAGGACTAGATGCACAAAATGACAAACCCTTCAGCAGGTAAAACAGCTCTTACAACAGTATACAGATTTAACTGTGTATTTACCTGTTTGCCTGGAGTTCAGCTGTAAATATTTATCATGGTTAACATTTACAATAAGCAACTGCAGGCAGTACTTACATCAGTCAGTGATTCATTGCCTCAGCCTCAGAGAAGTGCACAAGATCGGGGCTCACGGAATGGATTACTTCCAGCTGGCATTCCAACCAGCAGAGCATCTTTACAGGCATTCTGCATGCAATACTGCTGGAGCTCTGCTGCTGCCTGAGAAACCTACAAAGGAACACAGACATTAACACTTCAGGCGGCATGCTAACAGTCACAAAATCACTCATACTTGGTACCAATTTTGTATATAGAAGAGTGACTCACTTTGTTTGTAAAGCCGACAATACACTTTGTGGGGCGGAACAAGAGAAATCACATGGCCCCATCCAAGCTAAAGAGCATGAATAGAGAGATATTCTCTGCCGGCTACTCTATTCTGGACAGCCGGCATCCATGGCTGTCATATTACCAGAACAATGACTGCAGCTGATTGGCTGCAGTCACTATTCAGCCAAAATGTTTCCACCCGGCTTGATTTAAAAATGTATTTTGGTCCAGCTGGACATTCGCGGATCAAAATTCAGCCAATTCAGCAGGAAATGGCCAAAATTCAATCTGCACTTAATTTTATTCAAACAGTTTCAGTATTTTAATTTTAAGCATTGTTTACGTGTCTTATCTAAAGCGGATATACGGTAGTTTTCCAATTAAAAAGAGTAGGGCAAATATTGTGCATTGCCTGAATAACCCAAGTAGAGAACGGTCACTAGGCTTTCTGAAATAATCTGAAGCTCTGTTTACTTTGAATACTCAATCACGTGCAAAGGAAATACAATAAACAGGATTTTTGCTTGCATGATTGGATCTTAATTTATAAATCTTTTTTATTGATAACCATTTCTAAATCTTCCACCCAGCCATACGCTACGTGAACGCCATTTGCACAGCATTCCTACCACCAAATGGAGCCAAGGAGCATAGGAAAGGTGCCTTGGCTCCACCTAGTGGTTGCAATGCCATGTGGATGGCATTCAGCCAGCTTATGGCAGGGCTAAAGATTTATATACAGACCGTTTGGGGTATGGTTCACACCATTTTCCGGACCAGATCTTGAACACATTGCATTTTTAACGGGATTTTGCCGCATTTGGAATTTATTTTATTTTGCTTAAAATGGTCTCACAGGTGCGTTTGTATGTGTTGTGTGTTCCAGTGCATTCCAGACCAGACAAAATAGGACAGGTCTAGTCTGGAACGGACTGCGCTGCTCTGAACAGAGGCCGGAAATACCATAGGGATACATTAGGATGCATTTTGGGTCTGGAAACAATCTGGTCTGGTCTGGAGATGATCCGAACATGGTGTGAGTGGGCCCTAAATGATACAATTGATGAAATAAAGAGCACCAATAACATTCCCAAAAGAGTCTCCAGGAAGAGGGCAAAAGTGAAAGGGTCAACATATTGAATGCTTTACTGCTGCATACTAAACTTTTTCTTATAGTGTATGTCAGCACATTAGGATTTGTCTGTACATTGTGGACAGGTACATGAGGGTAGTGGATAAGTTAGAAAGTTCAAATACATTTGATTTTGGTGTAAAACTAAGATATCAAAATAAAATCAAATATAGCATTTTGGGGTCAACTCACTAAATCATAACGCATAGGGTATTTTCATTGTTTTTTTTCCCCCTCATTTTGGATTTCATAATTTTTCATGAAATACAGTGCCTTGACACTTTTCATCTACTGTATGTAATGTATAATATTAAAAATAATCAAGTAATTATAATATGACCTATGCCAGAAGCAACTTCCAATAAGCTGCAGATGGGAAGTGATCTTCAGAAGAACATAATCAGCAGGGCCGGTGATCTAGATCTAGGAAGAAAAAGCCATTCCTCATGATAGGTGTTTGAGTAAGGGGTTTGGACAATGCACCTAGTGATGCAGGCTTGGAAGATATGGGCCTACAGGCACAGGAGGGTTGCTTGCCTTCAACACAGGGCACAAGAGCAAGAACTGCTGTTTACAATAAAAGGGAGTTATTAAACAGAGCAAGAGCCAACAGCTATTAGCTTTATCCCACTGCACTACAAGTCTGTGGCTGGGCGATATATGGGAACCTAAACTAAAGTCAGTACAAAGATTTAGATACCACGTGACAACATTTTAGCAGTGATTTCTTCTGTGCACTTAGTGACGGAGAAGAGGTCTTCCATAGCCCACAGCATTGTTTTCAGCCGGTTTTAAGTGAAATTGCTCTTTGTCCATCTTAGAGGGTGAAGTAACTTTACAGGAGGGACCTGAAATATGCTGTTCCTACCCTGCAGGCTATCCTCCACCACTCCAATCCATGATCAGACTGCCTGAGATTCTAATCAAGCAAAAACATATGCAGGGCCGTGCAGTGTCCCCACCACTTACCCATAGGACAACACTCATGCCTGGAATTTGATTTGGTGGTTAATACACCAAGCAATGCATTGTGGGGAGACATATTGGAGACAGACTGGTCATGAATCAGGGGACAAGGTAATCACTGCCTGCTTTTTGTCACTCCTGTAAAGTGAACTTGTTTGTCCAATATGGGAAAAGTACAGGTGAATTTTAAGTGAATGTCTGCTTAAGGGCTAGTTCACACCAGAACTGCATGTGTCTGCACACCAGCGGTGCGATGCGTTTACCGTGATTTTATCGCGATCTTACTGCGATTGATGCATTATTTTTATTGGCCTAAAATGGGATTTCAGGTGCGTTAAGTTTGCATGTGTTTTGATGCGTTCCGTCGCGATCCGATACAGCTAAAATAGTGCAATCAGTACTTTTTCTGGCTGCATCAGAATGGATTAGTCTGGTGTGAACAGCACACCAGAATCCCATAGGAAAGCATTGTGCTGCATTTTTGATGCAGCTCAAATACGGAACGGACTGCATCTGGTGTGAATGGGCCCCTTAAATAAATCCTTTTTTTATATACAAGTAAAGAAACAGAAACCAACCCAGATCAAAACTAGCAAATATTAACTGCGCACAACCAATTACTTAACTGATTTGACATACAGGCAAGTTTTTAAGCTCTTGAAACATACAGCAAGTCTTAAAATGAACCTGTGCCTAAGCTATGTACAAAAAAGTATTAAAGATATAGTCCACCTTTGACAAAATAATAACGCGCACACACTAATAAAAGTTAAAAAAAGAAGTACATTTATTATTTCTTGCACTAGAGCAGGGGTGCCCATTAGTTAGATCGCGATCTACCAGTAGATCGCAAAGCAAAAACTGGTAGATCCCGATCGGCTCACTGACCTGTGTCCTGTCCTCCCGCGGTACTCGTGCGGCTGAATGTGGCAGATGCTGCAGACGGGAAGGAGAGAGGAGAGGAAACTAGGGAAGCTGCTGCAGTGGAGGTAAGAAAAGACAGACAGGGGAGAGACAGCAGAGAAAGTGAGAGAAGAGACAGCAGAGAGAGAGAAGAGACAGCAGATAGAAACAGGGGAGAAAGAGAGGAGAGAGCGCAAGGAGAGAGAAAAGAGATGGCCGGTTGACTTCAATGCACTGCCACGCCCTCTCCCGCCCCTGAATGCAGGTGTTTTTTCCCTGGTAGATCTCATTGAGCTCGTCATTTGAAAAGTAGATCTCCAGACAAAAAATTGTGGGCGCCCCTGCACTAGAGCATGTAAAGCATTACGACTACAGTCAGTGGATTGTGTGTACAATACTCTGGCTCCAGCAGACTTTTCCTCCAGAGGGACGCAGAGCAGCGCCCAGCGAGGAGGAGAGATGTATGTATATACACATATATACATACACACACACACCTGAAGTGTCTGTGAAGGTTCTCATTCATCCAGGTCATGGTATATCTGTAAAAAATAAGTCAAGGCAACTGGACTTGCTGTATTTTTCTTGAAGACGTTTCACTGGTCATCCAACCAGCTACCTCAATTCAGAATGACTTGTACAAAAATTCTCTGGGAATAAAGATGGTGAATGTTGCTCCATTCCACATAATCTGTTAGTCGCAACCAGGTGTTGAATGCATTTCCATAATTGGAGTCTAGGAGGTGCTAAAACAGCATTGTATGTGGAATAGAGAGATTTTTTGTACAAGTCATTCTGAATTGAGAAAGCTGGTTGGATGACCAGTGAAACGTGTTCAAGAAAAATGCAGCAAGTCCAGTTGCCTTGACTCATTTTCTACAGATAGTCCTGAAGTGGTTAAAGCTATGTAATGTTATATAAGAACAGGTATATAATTTGGTTTTTGTAGCAGTAAATGTTCCTTCTCTTTACAGCGGGAAAGCATTTTGTAAAAAAAGAAAGCTGATTTTAGCCTCTTTAATTGTAATGTACAGAGCCAAAAGGTTATTTATAGCACAGGGCTGTTCTTGATGAATGTGGAAAGGAAGAAAATTGTATTTTTACCCTAAGCAGCTTATCCTGAATATCGCTTCGAATACACACAAGCTGTCTTTCTTGTCCAATTATTCTAAACAGGATGTACAGCTGAACAAAATATTTGTTTTGTTAAAACAGGTCTCCTGAAACTTTGGCTGGGATGTCCATGCTTCTCATGTGATCAGCACTTGTACAGCTATAAAGAAAAAAAAGAGAGTAGAACGTATGGCAACCCTGTCACTATACTCACTACTCAGCTAAGCTATACCTGTAAAAGAAGACAATAGGTTCAGTTCATGAAGCTTTACAACAACGATAAGTATTTCTAGTTTAGTCAAGTGACTGTATTTTTTAGACTTCATTGGATTTAAAGTGACATTAAAGTCAATTTTTCCCCCTCCCCCCAATGGTAATGAAAGCACTTAACTTAAATTATGTCTCTTAATCCGATCTTCTTCTTCTTTCCTGATGTTTTCATCTGTCCCTCCAGCGGTGTGGCGGCTCTCCGATCCAGCGCCGACTCCTCTGTGCTTGCTGGCACTTTCTGTCCCATGGTGTCTGCATGAGGGTGCATGCGTTCATAGACTTACCTTGTGTCTCTCCTCGTCTCTCGCCCGAGAATCCGAACTGCGCATGCACCCGCCCCAAGATGCTTTGCCCAAGGATCTTCACATTTTCGGATGGCAGCGCGCAGGGAAGAGGGGGTAAGTATTAACCTCTGTTAATGCGGTTTTTTCAAGGAATGCCCACTGTGAGGAAATGGCGAAAGCCATCTTTCTTAGTAGATTTAATGGATCGCACACATAGACAATTATTTCAGCGATGGGGTCCTGACAAAGGCAACAGCCATTGGTGTGTGTGTGTGTGTTCACTGTTTATTTTTGCAGCTAGAGAGAAATCTGTACTGCTACAATTGCTACATGTTTGTCAAAACAAAGACTGACGCAATAAACGTTTATGTTTTTACAATCTTAACAAGAAACTCTTTTGGGTGAGTGCTTAAACCACTTTTCACTATCAGTTTTATATTACTTTTTAAAGGGGAGTATTTATTTTAAGGTGACAGCAGCTACCACATTAATATTTTCCTACATTCCACACTCTAAACTCTGTGTGTGTGTGAGATATATATTATACACTATATTGCCAAAAGTATTGGGACGCCTGCCTTTACACGCACATGAACTTTAACTGCCTACGGGCCGGCCGTAGTAAAAAAACGGCCGGCTGGGAGCTCTCTAGATCTGAGCGGGCGTCTTTAGACGTCCGCTCAGACACGCCCCCTAGCGCGCGAGCGGGAAATGGCCGAAATTTAAAAACAGGCAGCGATGCCTGTTAACATACAAGCGATCGGCCGGCTGTAGAGCCGGCGGATCGCTTGTATGTTGCAACGATCGGTGCGCCCCCTCCGCTGTCCCCCCGCTATTGTCCCGCTGATCCCGGGCTCCAAAGTGCACATACACACACTGTATATACAGTATATCTGGTATAGACCACTGTAACAAATTCCCTCTCATGGAGAACAGTTCCAGCACACTCTCAGGTGGGCCCCAGGGACCCTTCAGGATTCATCTATTCCAAGAACCAATGCTGGCGACAGCAGACAGATCTTCCCAAATATAGGGTAATATGCACTGCTCTTCTCCTCCTCCACCGCGACCGGGAAGATACTTGGGTTTCCCTGAACCTCCTGGTAGTGGTTGAGGGTACTGAGGGCAGAGGAGCCATAGGCTCCTTCTGCCGTCAGTCAAGCTATGACTGCAGGGTGGGGGTGTGACCGGTGCACGCTATGTGTCTCTATGGATACACACAGCTAGGTGCGGGCACCCATAAAAGAAGGATCGGCACTAGCGGTCTGGATACCACTAGAGAACGAGGAAATAAAAAATAAAAAGGTTAAAAAAAACTTTTTTCAGCAAGTCTGGCCACCATAATAAAAGATAAATAAGAGGAAGGTTTAAGGTTTCTTTAATGTTCAATGCTTTTTAAGAAACACATTTTTTTTGCAAACAGGAAAAAAGTATCCTGGCCCGAGCGAGTTACTGTTCATCTTTCCAACAATACCATTTTAAGCCTGGTGTCTATGCAGGCATTTAATTAGTTTTGAAAAGCCCCAAGCTATATACTGCAAAAAGGTGTGTGGGTGCAGCGCACTAAAGACTGACACTAAGAGCTGAAAGGCAAGTTTATACTCTCCTATAAACACTCAATTACACATCTACCTGTTTACTGTTATTGCTGTTTAAGGTGGAACTACACCCGCCAATTTAGGTGTACGTTTAATAAACTGTGATAAAACTAGCTTTATCACGAGTTAACTTTACTCAGCAGATCTCTTTGTTTTTCTCGGCTGCACAGAGGCTGTTTAATAACCTGCGAAAAGAAAACTCTTCTCACGTAACAGCTGTGAAAGGCTGAGATAAGTTATCTCAGTGATCAGTTGAGAAAGCAATGTGGGGAATGTATTCTGAGCTGCACAATGACATCCTTTGTGATAATCTGCAATCCTCCTGACAGGATCGTAGTTTAATCTGCCAAACCACCCATTAACAATATTACAAAGCACCGCTATAGCAAAGTGCAACAGTTATTTCACCGTTAAAATTAAGAAAATTGCTAAAAAACAGGATTTACATGTTCTGATTTGTTCAGCATGTACCAGTACAAAACCATGAATTAAACTACCAGAGGCAGCCACAATGCGAGGCAGTGATGGGGTTAAACATTCTAAAGGGGCACTCTGATGGAGCCTAGCAATGTAAGTGGGCACTCTGACACATGCTGGAAATTAGAATGTTTGGCGTCCATGAAAAAAGCCTGCTGTCCCGAGATAGGTGCATCAGCACTGTGTGTGTGCAAACACACTAGCAGCAGGTATTAATGCATCATAAACGGTGGACCATGGTGGCGAAATGGTGTTACAGACTGTTATGTGTGGAGTGCAATGTTCACTGCATCTGCCTCAAAAACATACTCCCCAGACATCCTTCAAGCTTTATTTGGTGGGCCTGTTTCTGAGGGAGAGTGAGACTTCAACAACAAGCCCTAAGGTCACATGACCTTACTGAACTTTCCCTCACACTACACAGATACATTGAGGGGACTTGAAACTGCCACTGTCACTCTCATGAGGGAAGGGTGGCATTAAGACAGACTTCCCTCCTGTTCCCTCTCAAGGCTGTGACACACTGCAGGCAAAGCGAAGCAAAGGGAAAAAAAACCCAACCTTCCTCTTCGCACCGCACCGCAGCTTGGCTGCACTGTAGTTTGTCCGGCACAGCGGAGCTCGGGATCGCCAGCGGCAACAGAGGGGGGCGCACAAACGCACACATATTACAAGTGATCGGGCGTCTCTACAGACGTCTGAACGCTTGTATGTAAACAGCCATCGCTGGCTGTTTACATTGAAAGCCAATTTCCCGTTCGTGAGCACGGCCTAGCGGCGGCCACGAGCAGCGGGGACGCTCGGGGTGGGTTAGGACATTTTAAAACGCCCACCCGCATTCCGTCTGCTGCCCGGCCGTTTAATTACAACAGCCTGACAGCAGGTGGTTAATTATTTAATTCCTAAATATTCTTTGTTGATTATGAAATATAGTTCTATTTTTTTAAATGTATTATTATTATTTCAATATTGGAATAATTAATATTTCAATAAATATTATTTATGTAATTATTACATAAAATAATGATTGCATTAATAAATACGTATTAGTTATCTATTTCATTACTAATTAATAATCAAATTAATATTTGATTAATGATACATTTTTTCATTATTATGATTTAATAATAAATTAGATAGCGGTAACAGCTGGATAGAATAGCACTAGGCTCTGAATTGAACATACCACTCCTCCTCAGGACTGGAAACAGAGAAGAACTGAGTGACAGAGGAGGAGGTTCCTGTATCTTTGCTCAGTGCTTCTCGAGAAAAAGGCCTTTAGCACCAGGTCTGACAGGGTGCTAAATCAAGGGTACTTTGCACAATACTTATCTCGTGATGAAGCAGTTCTCTACTTGTCTCCCTATATTAAACAGGTACATTCCCATTACTTTCTGTGTACTTATCACCAGGATGAGAAGAGGTGAGATATTTCTGTTCCTACCTGACTTATCTCGGGTTATTAAACAGCATTTTCTAGACTTTTCACTTTGCTAAGGTGAGAAAAGCCTTCTCACTGCTTATCACACTCTTTCACAGTTTATTAAACGTACACCTTAATGTCTCCCAAAACAGTTACTTTCAAGGTATGCCAACTGTCAAGGTTGTCAGTGTGCTTATCTCAGCTCTCAACCAAACTTTCAACCCCTCAGATGGCTAGTGTCATAGCTGACCACATTACCATGACAACTGCAATCCAAATAGGAGCTAAGATGGCACTTTCCTTGGCTGTAAGGGATAGGAGGTTATAGTTCCACTTTAACCCCTTCGTGACGGACGACGTACAGTGTACGTCGCCAGCATCGGGGCTGTTTAAACAGACTCCCGGCGACTTTTGCCGCCGGGAGTCTGTTTAAACTTGTAGAGCCGACTGTCGGCTTTACAACAGAAGCGATCCTGGCGACTTACCTGTCGCCAGATCGCTTCTGCGTCCCGAAGAAGGGGCCGCCCCCCCCACCCGGACACCCCCGCCGTGCTTCCCGGGCTCCGTTGCCCCTCCTACGGGCCCGGGACCGGCGATCTTTGTGTCCGCGGGGAGCTGGGGAGGAGGGCGACGAACTTCCGTTCATCGATCCCCTCCCCGTTCTATGGGACCGGGAGCGATGCAGATTGCATCACTTCCGGTCCCTGGGCTGTCAGTTCTGGGCTCCTGCAGCCCAGCTATAAGCTATTGAAGTGCGATCTGCACTTCAATAGCTCATTTCTAGTGTAAAGGTGACACTGAGGGTCTTTTGGACCCCCAGCATCACCTTAAAGAGGACCTGTCACCACCATCTGCTATTACATGGGGGGGCTTGCAAGCCCCCCCATGTGATAGCAGTCAAAGTAAAGTAAAAAAAAAAAAAAACAGTTTTTAAAATTAAAATGAAATAAAATAAATCTAATAATATAAAAAAAAAATTTAAAAGTCCCCCGCCCCCGCGAGCACGCGCGTCGCCACGTAAACACGCGTCGGGTGCGCCTACGCATGAAAACGACGAACGCGCTACACATGTTGGGTATCGCCGCGCACGCCGGAGTGAGAGCAATAATTCTAGGGCCAGTATTTTGGGGTATCTCTAAATTGATGACCTGTGGGGGCTTTTAAAGTGTCTTTTATTGACTTTTTGGGGTACTGCAGTTTTTCGCCGTTTCACGGTCGCACGCAATCTGTAAACTGGGCATGTTGGGTATCGTTTTACTCGTTGTAACCTCATCTTTTATATTTCATTTAAAAAATGGGTAATTTGTTGTGTTTTGGGGCATTTAATTAAATTTGTCACTAAATTTTGGGGTTTAATAAGGAGTTGCGCTAATATTGTGCAACATAAAAATTTTCAACTACCACCATTTTATTCTATAGGGTCTTGGGATTCAGAAAATATATAATGTTGGGGGGTTTTACGTCATTTTCTGGCCTAAAATGTGGAATATAACATGGGAGCAAAAATGGAAAAAAGGGCCTCAGTCATGAAGGGGTTAAGCAACAACATAAACAAAGTTTTGATGTCAGGCTGAAATCTTTGATGCTAGCAAATATTACAGAAATATATAAATATACATTGCACCTAGTCCAGGAGTAGGCAACGTTGGCTCTCCTATAAGGCATTGCAAGCCAAATCCATGACTCCCATAGACAGAAGCATGATGGGATTTGTAGTTTCAGCACAGCTGGAGAGCCAAGGTCGCCTACCCCTGACCTAGCATCATCAATGTCAGTGCAGAACTTAAGTGGCTACATACACTAGCCACTGTTGCATGTGCCTGTGCATGACTGTCCCTACTGGCCTGTGCGAACATTGGGCCGGGTGCGAGCATGCTCCCTGCGCGAACATTGGGCCAAGCCCGAGCAAGCTCCCTGCGCGAACACTGGGCCGAGCCCGAGCAAGCTCCCTGCGCGAACATTGGGTCGGGCCCAAGCAAGCTCCCTGCGTGAACATTGGGTCGGGCCCGAGCAAGCTCCCTGCGCGAACACTGGGCCGGGCCCCAGCAAGCTCCCTGCACGAACATTGGGCCGGGCCCCAGCAAGCTCCCTGCGCGAACATTGGGCCGGGCCCCAGCAAGTTCCCTGCGCGAACATTGGGCCGGGCCCAAGCAAGTTCCCTGCACTTATGTTGTGCGTGGCCCAAGCAAGTTTATGCCATTCGTACCCCTACGAATAGATACAAAGGGATCTAATCTGCTCCAGTGTTCATGTTCTGTGCTCGAGCACAGTTATTGATTACACAGAGGTGTATTGTGATGAGTCCAACTGAACCGTACCCAGGACCGCCTGCTTCAAGTGGGCCAGGGCACGGTATGCTGAACCATGCCCGAGCATTATACAAAGCAATTACACTAGACAAACGTACTAGATTTTGGGATGGGCAAAGGTGCTCAGGCATGGTATGGATCGTCTAGTGCAAGTACATCCTATAAATCTGAGATCAGCCATAAACCCTGGAGACCCTCACCATGTATAACACATAGGTAATACATATACACCATCTACAAAGCTGCATATACGTACACACAAAACACACCATTTCCCGTGGTGTCTGTTCCTTGAATTCTATGTAGCATAAGCCAAAAATGCTTATTTGGATTTTATGTCAGTGAAATGGACAATGTCATCATTCCCAATCACCAAGTGGCTGATCTAGCTGGGAGTCGGATCTTCTATAAAGCAAACACAATCAATAGCTGTAAAAACACAGGAGAAAAATGTTCAGTAAATAGAGGCATGCATTATTCAGAACGCCCGCTGCCTGCAGGCTGGACATTGCACACAATTACTGAATTGTGTCACGGAGACAGAGAGACACAGTGCAGAGGAGGGAAGCACCCACCACATGCAGCTCCTTTCATGTCATCTAGCTGTGCAGATCATTTTCTATTGATCTGCATTTGTGATTCACAGTCCCAGTGCTAGAATTGTCATAATGTGACATTATGTTATTAAACCGTCGCACGAAAGCTGAAAAACAGGCTATTGGTAGCACAAAATGCATTACAAACAACCGTTTTTAAACACTTTTTTTCAAAACATGCATGGATCTGCATTTTTGAAATATACCCCATCCCCTCCCCTCTAATCTGCCATAGCTATTGCTCCCTTTACCCACACTTTGCTTGTACTATACAGGGACTTGTAACTGAAAGCTAAACACATTTCAATCAGTAGTGTGCCCTTCACTGCTGTAGAACCGTTCTTCGGTTCTCTGCTCTGTCTCTCACTGCCGCCATCTCCGCCACTGACTCTTCTGGGTTCATGGAAGTCCTCTTTTGCCACTGATGATGTAACCCCCTGCGCACGTGCATAAGAGTTTCATCCTCACAGCATCTTAAAAATGAAACATCGCTGGGGAACAGAGTAATGATTTTTTTGGACAGAAGAGATTTTACATAAAGCACTTTTATTTACCTGATCCCCACTGCCCCAGCAGTCAGCGCTCTCCTCTTGTCTCCTATGCCCCAGCTGGTGGAATGTCTCCCAGGATCCTTGCATCTAATGCTGGTCTATGGACCAAAAAAAACGGGTTGTTTTTGTACATTTAGCCCTGCTTCGGGCCAGCAGAGCTAAATGTAAAGCGGGTAGTTGCTGCACGTTTTGAACAAGTGATCTGATCAGAGCACTTGTACTAGCCTGATTGTCTGTCCCCGTTCCTCCCTATCTGCTGTGGTTTTCAGGGTCCCCCACTCCTCTGGTACCACAGCAAATAAGCTCAGGATGGAAAGTGGTGAGCAGAGCAAAGAACGTCCGTTCTTTGCTTTGTGTTATCAGTGAGACCGGAGCGCTGTAATCACAGCGTCACCTGTCAGAAACTGCAAAAAGGTCTGTTCTGTGTTGGAGGGCAGGTTCCATAAAGAGAACCTGTCATCTCCAAACTACCACACAGGAGCTTGTAAGCCATACAGTGCATGCTAGAGGCTGACCGCTCTGGAAGCCCCTGTATGATAGGAATAGAATTAGGTGAATAAAGAAAAAGTAAAAAATAAATACAAATTTAAAAAAAAAGTTTAAAATAATAAAAGATATAAAAATGTAAAAAGATAAAAGTGTTAAAGTAAAAATTAAAACCAACCCTGCTGCCCCAGCCATCTACATGCAAATAAACACACGTGTAGATCATTGTGTGTGTGCGCATTGAGTGCTGCCTCCATTCCACCGTGTGCCATATTGTAGTAGCCAGGCAGCTGAACTCTCTTAAGGCCGGTTCACACAACAAACAGTGCGTTCCACAGCGGTCAGCCTCTGGAACGCACTTCAGCCGGCTCCCTGCGTTCAGCATTGCAGATTGCACTGTAGTGGAACGCAGGCCCCTCCTGCCCCTGAGCGCAGGTAGCCGGCCGGAGTACGATACAGTGCGTTCTAGAGGCTGACCGCTCTGGAACGCACTGTTTGTGGTGTGAACCGGCTCTGACACGCACAATGTACATTAAATGGTAAGTTCACTTTCCCAGGTAATTTGGGAAAATAGAATTACCCGATCAAATCTGGCCCGGTCTCACCGCCCCCCTCCTAGATTGTACGATAATCGTGCAGTGTATGGAAGGCGTGTGACCGTTTCTACTGTACGGTCGCACGTCTCCCGTCGAACAAGCAGGCTGTTCGACAACTTCCGAACGGGCCGATGTGCGCACACACACACTGCCCGTTTGCAGTCATCGTAAGCCCGCCCCTCATTGCGGTCATCGTAAGCCCGCCCCTCATTGCGATCATCAGAAGCCCGCCCTCGCAAGTACGATCAGCCTGTCCAAGATGGGCAGATCGTACAAGCTTTTAATAAGCTTACGACCATCGCAAGACAACAGTCTTGCGATGGTCGTAATTTGTATGGGCACCATAAAGGTGCCCATACACCTTACAATTATCTGCAGATTTGCTGTGGTCAGATGGAAAAAGTGCAACAGATTGGCCCAGGTGGAGATTACTCCATCCACACAGGTAAGTGTAGATGGAGGAATCTGTTGCACCTTTTCCATCTGACCACAGGAAATCTGCAGATAATTGTAAGGTGTATGGGCAGCCTTATGCTGGGCACACACCTTAAAACCATCGCAAGACTTTTGTCTTGCGATGGTTGTAAGGTAATTAAAAAAACGTATGATCTGCCTATCTTGGACAGACAGATCGCTGAGGGGCGGGGTTCCGATGACTGCAATGCTGAACGGGCACTTGCGCACACCGGCCTGTGCGGCTTTTATCTTGTGAACATGCCACACACCCGCCGACAATTGTACGATGTTCGGCTGGTTTGCAAACATGTTCGTAAGATAAAAGTTGTGCGACCGTACAGTAGCAGAGCAAAACAAACGACAAACGCACTCAACAATTTGTTACCAGTTGTACAGTAAGGTGCACACGAAATGGGCGTAGAACAGTAGAAAGGTATCATGGCACACTCACAAACTAGCATGTAAAACAACTTGTCTCACCACTAAGGACAATGACAGAGGTTTGGATACACGTCTTCTGCAAAGGATGTGTAAGCCGCACTGCCGCGCCAAGGCACCTCTTATAGTGCGGTCCTAACTCTAAAGGTAAAGCAAAATCGGTTTTGCTTTACCGATTTGGTGCAGCGACGCATGGATTACGATAATCGTACGATCGTGGGGTTTCCCGCGATTATCGTAAGGTGTGTGGGCACCTTTAGTCTCCACATTTCTCTCATGACAGGTTTCCTCTCAGCTTAAAGGAGAACTATGGGGTCAGTTTTTTTCCCCATAGTTCTCCTTGGGGTAACGGGAGGACACAAACTAGCGTCCTCCCGTTACCCTAAGCTCAGTATACCGCGAGCTATAGCTCGTGGTATACTGAGACGCCGCACCTGGAGAGGATCCCGACTTAGATGACGGGATCCGCCCAGCTGCATAAGTGACAGCTGGCTCTGCCTTTCTAGGGGCAGAGCCAGCTGTACCCGCCCCGTCCCCCGTCCGTTCCACCAGTCAGCGCTGGCAGATCGGAGCGGGGAGAGGGGAATCCAGCCCTCCCCCTGTCACGGCAGAGAGCCGTGACAGGATCGAGAGGTGAGGGAACCCGGCATGGGTTATCGCACCTCCCGATCTACTGAGCCGACCTGTGACGGTCTCATTGTCACAGGTCGGCTAGAACTACGAGGTGAGTGGAAATCCCTCATCTCATAGTTCTTCTTTAAGGGCGTGTCCTTGGACGGGCAAATGCAGGGTGCTTTGACAGAAGTTTGAGATGCTTCTCAGATCATTAAGAATCTGTTACAGGCGCGGTTGCCTTCTGAATTCCCATGGACTTATATAGGGAGAGAAGCATTTTGGACACAGACCCTATTGTGCTGTGAGCAATGGTGCATATCTTGGGATTGTGTTTATTGGGTGTGCAGTTGATCTGTGAATTGTCTGTCAATAATAAGAGTCATCATAGCAAAGAAACAGGTAACACTGGTTCCCAGTAGTGATGAGACTGGGCTTCATGTAAACCCTGTTCACCCAAAGCCCTCTCAAAACTGTGACCATACCTCCTCATGACCCAGTCACTGGTGGAGAGGCTCATTCCCCCACACAAAAGGGTAGGGAATGCCACAACTGCTGCCAGTGATTGATATAGCACTGACAGTGTACCCAGCACATTCACATCAGTTGCTGCCCTCAAGGAGCTTATAATCTAAGACGCCATTCACACTGAGCGTTTTGTAGTGCGTTTTCTGCTCAAAAATTGATCAAATATAAAGCTTAATGTTGCTCTTCCAATGCATTTTAATGGAGATGTTTACATCTTGAAGCTCAATGTCGCTTATAGCTGAAGCTTGTAGCTTGGCCCAAATAGACTTTAATGGTGTAGCTCAATACGGCGTTTTTGAGCAACATTGTAGTGCGATGTCACGCTACACAGGTGTCACTTTTGCCCACAAATTACACTCTCCACAGAAGCAGGAATTATTTCACATTAAAGACCGCTTTTGATTGGATACAGCCCAATCCAGCAGCTACAAAGTCCCTGTGGTAAACTGCCAATGTGCAACGTAGTTCACATTTTGAAGCGCTATGTAGCACCTCAAAATGTGCACTGTAGCTCAATGTAGGTCAAAGTCGCTCTGCTCAAATCAGCTCGGAAAAAGCGCTAATATTGTTGTAGCTCAGTGTGAATGGGGTCTTAGGTCCCCATCTCACGTGCATACATACAAGGGACAAGTTTGTCAGGCAAACTTGAGAACATGCAAACTCCATGCAGATAGTGTCGCTGCTGAGATTGGAGCAAGGACCCCAGACAAGGCAGAAGCACTGGCCACTGACCCGCTGTGCTGTTAGGCTTTCAATAGGCATTATTACACAGAAAATGAACGGGGAAAAGCTCCAAGTGTTTTTTATCACCGCTACTCTTCTCTTATACTGACCGTTCGGAATTAAAACAAAATACAATAATGTGTAGAGGTTGGGTGAAATGTTGAGGGCCCATTCACAGCAGCTAGCCACTGAGCTACCAATTGTTCACCTCCTTTCTCTGACTTCAATGCTTTACCATTGCCGAACTCTACTTGTGAATATGTTTGTTTCCTGGCTGTTACGTTGATACAAAGTCTTTAATACTTTCTGAGTCACGGGCCGGGAACAAACATGCAGCTAGAGAAGGCAAAGAATACTCATGCTGGTTTCAAGTCAGTAACCCAGAAAGTATGAAAGCCTTTGGATCAACAACCAAGAAACTAACCTATTCAAAAGCAGAGCTCAGCAATGGAAACCTATGTATACGTTAGTCACCCTGAGAGAGCAGATAGGTTTGGGGGTCACCATTGATGTAACACTGGGGTTCATCCAGCCCTGTAAGATTAAACTGACCCCTTGTTTGTAGAGGTGATGCAGAGCACTAAAACCACTAAGGGCAATTCCATCTTTAACACCATGTTCCATTTATATTTAGGGTTTAACCTTGTGCCATTCCACAGCCCCCCCACTTACCTGCATTATGGGGTCTGCCTCTTCGCAGGGTTCTGTTCTCATTTGAATTTGGCGCAGTCATGCATGGCTCTACCCACACAGCCATGTCAATCATTCGCACGACAACCACTGTGGCAGAGGTGCCCATAGAGTGCGTGGCTCTACCCACACAGCCATATCAATCATTCACACGACAACCACTGTGGCACAGGTACCCATAGAGTGCGTGGCTCTGCCCACACAGCCATGTCAATCATTCACATGACAATCCCTGTGACAGAGGTACCCATAGAGTGCGTGGCTCTGCCCACACAGCCATGTCAATCATTCGCACGACAACCACTGTGGCAGAGGTGCCCATAGAGTGCGTGGCTCTGCCCACACAGCCATGTCAATCATTTGCACGACAATCACTGTGGCAGAGGTACCCATAGAGTGCGTGGCTCTGCCCACACAGCCATGTCAATCATTCACACGACAATCACTGTGACAGAGGTACCCATAGAGTGCGTGGCTCTGCCCACACAGCCATGTCAATCATTCGCACAACAACCACTGTGGCACAGGTACCCATAGAGTGCGTGGCTCTGCCCACACAGCCATGTCAATCATTCACACGACAATCACTGTGGCAGAGGTACCCATAGAGTGCGTGGCTCTGCCCACACAGCCATGTCAATCATTCACACGACAATCACTGTGGCAGAGGTACCCATAGAGTGCGTGGCTCTGCCCACACAGCCATGTCAATCATTCACACGACAATCACTGTGGCAGAGGTACCCATAGAGTGCGTGGCTCTGCCCACACAGCCATGTCAATCATTCACACGACAATCACTGTGGCAGAGGTACCCATAGAGTGCGTGGCTCTGCCCACACAGCCATGTCAATCATTCACACGACAATCACTGTGGCAGAGGTACCCATAGAGTGCGTGGCTCTGCCCACACAGCCATGTCAATCATTTGCACGACAATCACTGTGGCAGAGGTACCCATAGAGTGCGTGGCTCTGCCCACACAGCCATGTCAATCATTCACACGACAATCACTGTGGCAGAGGTACCCATAGAGTGCGTGGCTCTGCCCACACAGCCATGTCAATCATTCGCACGACAACCACTGTGGCAGAGGTGCCCATAGAGTGTGTGGCTCTGCCCACACAGCCATGTCAATCATTCACACGACAATCACTGTGGCAGAGGTACCCATAGAGTGCGTGGCTCTGCCCACACAGCCATGTCAATCATTCACACGACAATCACTGTGGCAGAGGTACCCATAGAGTGCGTGGCTCTGCCCACACAGCCATGTCAATCATTCACACGACAATCACTGTGGCAGAGGTACCCATAGAGTGCGTGGCTCTGCCCACACAGCCATGTCAATCATTCACACGACAATCACTGTGGCAGAGGTACCCATAGAGTGCGTGGCTCTGCCCATACAGCCATGTCAATCATTTCAACGACAACCACTGTGGCAGAGGTACCCATAGAGTGTGTGGCTCTGCCCACACAGCCATGTCAATCATTCACACGACAACCACTGTGGCAGAGGTGCCCATAGATCTCAATGGCGTACAAGCGTGGTGATGTCACAATACTTGTAGTCCATTGATAACTTCCTCCAGCTCCATAACGTAAGCTCTATACCTTGGTACGTCCTAGTGCCGGAGAGACATTTGAGCCGAGCATTGCACACGCCATCCGCCGATCCAGATTGCAATGCTTCGCAGGCTCCATTGCAATAACTGAATGCATTGGTTTTGCAGTGATGAATTCTTTGCAAAAAGTGGAGTATGCTTTTAATGATCATCTTCATCCTGATTATGAAGGTGCAACAGGATACAGTGCAGCATCTCCCACATGGAATAAGCTCTGGATGCATCATCGCACAGCCATGACACAAAGATCACATTTACTGTCAACTTATGTGTGCGTGTGGTGAAGAGTCCCACCCGAACAAAATGCCACTTCTCTTACCTTGATCCTCTCCACGCTCGCCTCCAGCTTCAGCTGCTCCACCAGTCTCTGCATAGTGCTCAGGTTGGAGTTTGAAGACATGTTTATTCTCCAGGGGAAAAAGGTGCACCCTGTTGCTTCTTCTCCAGATAGTACTTGTGATCGGATCCGGGCAGGAAATGATCTCACGAGCAGCTAAACTAACACACTCTCCTACCCATCCAGCACCAAATGCGGCTTCCAAACTCGGCTGGACTGGGAAAAGCTGTGCTGTCAGCGCCACCTACTGGCAGGAATCGGTAAGAACTGCAACTCAGCAGCTAATGGATGCTTGAAAGGTCCAACATACAAAACAAAACGTTACATTGGAGAAAGTTTGTATTGCTTACCTAAAGTACACGAAGAAATAGTGTAAACTATGTGGAAGGCAATATAATACCTCTTTTGCAGAAATGTAAGAAACAATCTAATACATGGTGTTATCATAGATAAAAATAACACTGAAAGTAGTAAAAAAGGAGTTAATAATAGTGGGCTCACTCCAGTCAATATAGGAAATCCGTTGGCACATGTAAGTATAACTAACAACGGACGACCGAAATCAAGGCAGAATAATAACAATAAAAATAGTGGGGAACAACAAGGTAGTAAACTTTTGTCCCACAAAAAGAGAGGAATTAAATCACCCTGTCACCGATGGGTAGACTCGCAGGGTTATTTTACAAAAGGGTGAAGAGTTTGGAGAAGGCAGGAGAAGTGAACAATCTAGGACAACATAGATGATTTGTAAAAATTCTCCATTTCAGTTCACTTTCCAGTTTAGCTATGTTGTCCTAGATTGTTCACTTCTCCAAACTCTTCACCCTTAGTGAATAACGATGTCAATCTGCCACAGTGGTTGTCGTGCGAATGATTGACATGGCTGTGGGGGCAGAGCCACGCACTCTATGGGCACCTCTGCCACAGTGATTGTCGTGCAAATGATTGAAATGGCTGTGTGGGCAGAGCCACGCACTCTATGGGTACCTGTGCCACAGTGGTTGTCGTGTGAATGATTGACATGGCTGTGTGGGCAGAGCTACACACTCTATGGGCACCTCTGTCACAGTGGTTGTCGTGTGAATGATTGACATGGCTGTGTGGGCAGAGCCACGCACTCTATGGGCACCTCTGTCACAGTGGTTGTCGTGCGAATGATTGACATGGCTGTGTGGGCAGAGCCACGCACTCTATGGGTACCTCTGTCACAGTGGTTGTCGTGCGAATGATTGACATGGCTGTGTGGGCAGAGCCACGCACTCTATGGGTACCTGTGCCACAGTGGTTGTCGTGTGAATGATTGATATGGCTGTGTGGGCAGAGCTACGCACTCTATGGGCACCTCTGTCACAGTGGTTGTCGTGTGAATGATTGACATGGCTGTGTGGGCAGAGCCACGCACTCTATGGGCACCTCTGTCACAGTGGTTGTCGTGCGAATGATTGACATGGCTGTGTGGGCAGAGCCACGCACTCTATGGGTACCTCTGTCACAGTGGTTGTCGTGCAAATGATTGACATGGCTGTGTGGGCAGAGCCACGCACTCTATGGGTACCTGTGCCACAGTGGTTGTCGTGTGAATGATTGATATGGCTGTGTGGGCAGAGCTACGCACTCTATGGGCACCTCTGTCACAGTGGTTGTCGTGTGAATGATTGACATGGCTGTGTGGGCAGAGCCACGCACTCTATGGGCACCTCTGCCACAGTAGTTGTCGTGTTAATCTGCTACAAATCTGTAGCAGATTAAAACTTTTTTTTCTCCAGTCACTAAGGATGACCCTCTTCAATGTTGTCCCTAGAACACAAGGAGGGGAATTTATCAAAACCGGAGCAGACAAACTCTGGAGTAGCTGTGCACGGCAACCAATCAGCTTCTCTCTTTCATTTTCAAATCTAAACTGAACAAACTGAAGACAGAAGCTGATTGGTTGCCATGCACAGCTGCTCCAGTTTTGTCTGCTCCAATTTTGATAAATTCCCCTCATGGTCTTTACAAGGGTAGGAGGTGTAATAAAAACATAACATAGATACCAATATGTATCAGTGTGTTGTGCTGTCAGTGAAGTATGGGAATTGGTGTTGTAGTGCTTCTGTAAAGCCTATAAGCAGTATAATAACTGTAGATGCTTCTTCAGCTGGATGGAACAATCTGTGAACATGCCATGGTGAGAGCATTTACTAATGGTTCTTTGGTATCCTACTGAATGGAAAACGAATTGAATTACCAGATTATCCTATTACTTATTGTGCTCTGATCAAATAGACTTTCATCAGTCATTTCTAAACATTTTACCAACAGCATATGATAAGGTAGACCAGCCTAATAACTTTGTTTACTTTCCTTTTTACTGGATGGGCTAGTGCCTTGTGGAAGCTCTGGCTCTACTGTTATATTGTAGCCTCCCGGAGCTGTCACTGTTTCATTTTTTGATCTTACATTCAGGGCCGGCCTTAGGCCTTTAGGCGCCCTGTGCGAGAAAGCTTTACAGCACCCCTCAGTGACCACACCCCTCAGTATTTTGGTAGTGTACAATGTACACACTCCATTCAGGTCCCCACACAGCAGCACAGTTCGCTGCGGTGGCATCCCGTGCACTGTGATAAACAGGTTTTGTAAGGTGTATACTACGGTTAGCTCAGGCTAGGTTCACACCTAGGCGATTAAGCTGGTGAGCTGTTTTCGCTTGCAGCGAAAACCGTGCAGTTTTCAATGCATGGAGATGTCTATGGGACCCAAACCGTGCGACAGCTGGCTGAAAATAGCTCTTTTTGCGCAACAGGCGATTTCGTTCTCATGACAAACCGCAAAGGTATGAACAGCCTCCATTGACTTCAATGGAGGCTGTTCATGGAGGACTTCAATGGAGGCTGTTTTTGCAACTCAATCCGTGCGATAAATCGCCTAGGTTAACTTAGCCTGAATGTCATCTGAGTGTCTTGTTAAATGCATGTACCTTTACTTGTATAACATGCATTTATTAAGAGTCATAAAATACTCTTTCCAAATGATATCAGACAGATGTGTGTCAGTTCTCATACTGCAAAGAAATCCAGTTGTATGCTGTGCTAATTATAGAACCAAAAGATAGTATTTACAAAGTTCCAGGCTTAAAATTCCTTTGTGCTGTTCTGGGAATTCTCCACTTGAGTAGTATGTCAGGACTTGAAAGTACAACCAGATAAACAAATGCAGCTGTACATGCACCTAAAATCTTTCTTCTCTTACTGATTTATTAAGCCACTAACCATGGCACAAAGTCATAGGTGAGATCACACTTAAAGGAGAACATGTCTAAAATAAAATGTTGACCCTATGTTGCGTTTTTGCTTTTTTTATTAATAGCCAAACTGTTAGGTCTAATTTGCAGTGAAGTGAAGGGGTGGTAAAACTACACAGGTGATGTGCGGTTTTACTGCCCCCCAGCTGCCCGCTGCAATGTCCACACTGCAGCTGCACAGTGCTGTACACATTGTCCTGGTCATGATGATGCTTTGCAGCAAAAAATATACAACATGTTGCATTTGATAGGACGTGCTGCTTCTGAAAGACAATTGAAATGAATGGGACAGCGCATACCCACATACCCTGTAGTTGTGGTGCAGTACTTCAATAGAAAATCCCATTGGGATAAAAAAAAAAAAAAACTGAGTTCAAGGGGCCGCGGTATTGCCTTCTGAACACTGGGCAGCCACTGCTCCACTGCCCTGTAAAAGCAATCCACCGCAAAAGGCTTCTCCGAGAGTAGTGTACGGTAAAGCCCATGTGAATGAGGCCTTGTATGTAATGTGCATGGCAAGTAGTTATGAGCTTGGTTTGGTGCAAACCTAGTTCACCCAAAACTGTGACTGCCCCCCCTTCTTCCGACCCAATCAGTTGCGTTGGGGGGGGCATTCCACGCCCCATTTTGAACATATAGCTGCAGAGGGGGACTGCATCTGCAGCAACTGAGAGGCAAAGGCTGGTCCCTACCCAGCTGTAAGGAGAGGATTTGTCCAATGGAGACAGGAAAATCCTACCGCACTACTTACTGGTATGTCCCTTGCGGTGAGTGCTGTATTGAGGGCGGATGGCGCCGCTTCAGATTCAAGTAGTAAAATATATCACCGGTAGTGATGGGCCGAACACCCCCGTGTTCGGTTTGTATTCGAACATTCGAACGGCCGAAAAGTTCGAATTCGAACCCAATGCAAGTCAATGGGGGTCGAACTTTCGGAAACGATTGTCCTCTTTAAGAGGGCTTTTATGCAAGTTATTGGCCCTAAAAGGTGTATGGGGTACTGCCCTGGGGGACAGGAATCAATTTTAATTAAGAATAAAAATGAAAAACTGTGCAATGTATAGAACCTGCTGAAGCAAAAAGTGACATTTAAAAGAAAAAAAAATTCTTTTTTTTTTTTTTTTTTTACTCTTAAAGCATGCAGTTCCCCTTCCCAAACAATACCAGGCCCTTTAGGTCTGTTAGGAATGTTTTTTTTAGAAGAGGTTAGGGTTCCCCTAAAAAAGTCATACCAGGCCCTGAAGGTCTGGTAGGAATATTTTGGAGGGATCCCGTGTAAAAAAAAAAAAAGTGTGTGGGGTTCCCCCTTAAAGTCATACCAGGCCCTTAAGGTCTGGTAGAACTTTAAAGGAGGAACCCCACCCTCCTAAAATTCCATAACACACCCTTGATCCGAGCATAGGCCTGGCAGGGCCGGAAAGGGGGGGACGAGTGAGCGCCCCCCCTCCCACAACAGGCCACATGTCTTCAGCACTGAGAGGGTGCTTTTCCAGGGTCGCCCATGGAAAAGCACCATGTGCCCGTGCCAATGGGGACAAGGGCCTCTTCCCGACAACCATGACCCGGTGGTTGTGGGGGTCTGCGGGCAAGGGGCCTTATTTGCATCAGGGTACCCCTTTAACCAGTTGACATCCGCGGTGTTAAACCCCCTTCCCATCCAGACTAAATCCTTTATTTGGAAACACAAGCAAATGACATGTTTTTGACAAGTCTTTTATTTAAAAAAAAAAAAAAAGCCCAAAAACAGGGATCCACCAACGTAATCCATGGTCAATCATGGCGTCCACGACAAAGACCATGACTTTAGCCTGCGGACATAGAGGCTGCTTGCCCTCTTATTGCTGCATGGGAGCATCTGCCTGTTCTTTTTGGCCTTTCTGACATGATGTTTACTGCAATAATCGACTGTTAGAATCAACTGTTGTGATCGACTGCTATAATAGACTAGTATGACTGACTGCTATAGTACACAACTCTGATATAGAATGCTGTATATAGAACTATGCTATAGGACGCTGTATATAGGACGCTGTATATAGAAAGCTGTGTATATAGAACTCCGATATAGAACGCTGTATACAGAACTCCGATATAGAACGCTGTATACAGAACTCCCATATAGAACGCTGTATACAGAACTCTGATATAGAATGCTGTATACAGAACTCTGATATACAGGTGAAACTCGAAAAATTAGAATATCGTGCAAAGTTCATTTATTTCACTAAGGCAACTAAAAAGGTGAAACTAATATATGAGATAGACTCATTACATGCAAAGCAAGATAGTTCAAGCCGTGATTTGTCATAATTGTGATGATTATGGCTTACAGCTCATGAAAACCCCAAGAACCCCAAATCCACAACCTCAAAAAAGTAGATTATTACATGCAATCAATAAAACAAGGATTGTACATAGAACAATATCGGACCTCTGAAAAGTACAAGCATGCATATGTACTCAGTACTTGGTTTGGGCCCCTTTTGCAGCACTTACTGCAATTACTTTTGCACGATATTCGAATTATTTGAGTTTCACCTGTAGAATGCTGTATACAGAACGTTGTATACAGAACTCTGATCTAGAATGCTGTATACAGAACGCTGTATACAGAACTGTGATATAGAACGCTGTATACAGAACTCTGTATACAGAACGCTGTATATAGGATGCTGTATGTAGAACAATGTATATAGGACGCTGTATATAGAACAATGTATATAGAAAGCTGTATATAGAACTCTGATATAGAACGCTATATATAGGACACTGTATATAGGACTCTGCTATAGAACGCTGTATACAGAACTCTGCTATAGAACGCTGTATACAGAACTCTGATATAGAACGCTGTATACAGAACTCTGATATAGAACGGTGTATACAGAAGGTTGTATACAGAACTCTGATATAGAATGCTGTATACAGAACTCTGATATAGAACGTTGTATACAGAACGCTGTATACAGAACTGTGATATAGAACTCTGTATACAAAACGCTGTATATAGGACGCTGTATGTAGAACAATGTATATAGAAAGCTGTATATAGAACGCTATATATAGGACACTGTATATAGAACTCTGCTATAGAACTCTATTTTTTGACTGCAGCAACACACTACTTAGGGCTGCGGTGTAAGCAGCCTTATATAGTGTGCTGCTGGGACTTAGCTCTGAGCCATGATTGGGCAAAGTCATCATGACTTTGCCCAATCATGGCTCTAACTGAGTACTGAGCCCTGATTGGGCAAACTCTTGCACCACACCAGTGGTCATGTGCAAGCCTTTAATCAATTAGAGCATCAGAGGGCGCATTGCCTTGTGGGACATTGTGCGATCAAACAGACCGTAAACATCCCAAAAAGTTTGGCGTTCGACGATCGCGCGAACAGGCAATGTTCGAATCGAACTTAAGTTTGACTCGAACCGGCAGCCCATCACTAATCACCAGCACACCGTTTTGATTTAACCATGGTGTGCTGGTGATACATTTTACTACTTGTCCAATGGAGAAACTCCTAGGATGGAAGCCCCATGACTCGCATCGAGTGAAGTTTGCTTTCTATGTCTGATGATAGACCTTGGAGGAAGTAGACTTTCTTGCTTTTAATATTGCAGGGATCACCGATTCAAAGATGGCCCTGCATTTCAAAACCTGGGCTTCAACAGCCATGACAGCGACTATGAATCAGGATTGCAAATAAGTCCTTCAAACAGAAGATCTATCTGGTTACGTCCACAAAGTGTTTGCCAGGAGCCTTACTAGGTCTGCGTACCCCATCCTTGTTGGCCAATACAGAGCAATGATGATCACCAAAATGCCCTCTATCTTCATTCTGCAAAGCAGAGAAGTTTCAGGATAAGAAAGGCATAGAGCAGGGTGTACTGAGCATCCACAAGTGGATCCCTGTCCCCATAGACAAACCTGTCCTGTTTGTTGCTGAACATGAAGGCCAGGAGGTCCACATCTGTTGTCGCCTGTTCGTACGTAGGCACATCCAACATGTTTTCATTAGTATGTGCATGCATATGGGGAACTTTAAATAAAACGTTTGGGGTGTTTTTACATTTATTGTTTTAGCTAAATTTATTACCATCACATAGGCCTACGTAACAGCACATTGGTGGTGACAGGTTCTCTTTAGAAGACATTAAGAGACCACTAATGTCATCTTTGCACTTCACTGAATCTGATCAAGCACAGACAGTCCATGGAAGTTATTGGGCAAGTTACAGCCGCTCACACACAGTGACAACAGTGAAATGGTGAAATGGTTAAAAAAATCTGCCTCTGGAGCCTGTAGTTATATCCATATTTGCTCAATACATTTGTAGGCTTGTATTTTCCACTTGGTAGGTTTACACTGACTGTTTGTCGCTGAATGCCAGGCTTGCTCATGAGGGGAGGCCAATAAGTTCTTACCCTCATCATGATCTAGATTTGCTAGGAATCTGAAATTTTGCAGGTTTATATGTGAATATCTTAGTAATATGCATACCAATTTATGTTTTTGTAGGTCGTGGTGAATTATAGTTAGAGCCAAGAGAAATGGAGTAGGTGTCATGCCGGGCAAAGTTGAATAGCGAGCCGTGTGTTGCTGCTAGCTAACAATGCACCTGCACATCGACCTGCAGAAACTGTCACTTTTGTTTGCGATTGCGGCTATGAATCTCTGCCCATCCACCTTCCTCACCTGACCTGGCACCTTCCTGTTTCCAAATCTGAAGAAACATTTACTGAGAAGACGTTTTCCACAATGATGAGGCGGTCATTACTGAAGTTGATAGCTGGTTTTCTTCCAAATCTGCATACTTCTACGCAGATTGTATTAAAGGTCTGTTACACTGATGTGAAAAGTGTGTAACCATAGGAGGTGGATATGTAGAGAAAGAAGAGTCAGTGAACTATTTCAGATCCCTAGCACATCTGGATCATGGTGGAGGGTAAGAACTTATTGGTCTCCCCTCGTACTGGTAAAAATCTATACAGGCTCTAGGTGACATATCCTGGCATTTTAGCAATGGCTCAGTAACTAGTACTTCAATTAGAAATAGTAGGGCTAATGAATCTAGAGTTTTAGATTGGGAAAGGGTTACACTTGCTCCCAGGTTGTGTGTGACCTCACTTCCTTTCCTTGGAAAACCTATAAAAACATTCTGCTGTTATATCCCTTCCGCACTGTAATTAACATTTGTCTTTGTTTTTTAACGGTTCCCATTGGAGAGATTTCCTATCCTGATAGGAAGTTAAGGTGACTTTCCCCAACAGTGACGGCGATAACAATAAAGCCCGACAGAAGCTCTAACCTTTCCCCACTCTAAGACAAAGTAAAGCTTGGGCTAAAGTTTAGCTTTAACTAAGCCTTAAGTGTTATGTACCTTAGCCAAAGGTTCTATTTTCTGATCTCTTAACAAACACCTCATATAACCTCACCATTAACACCAACTAAAAGCAAGCTGTAGATTAAGGAATGATAATTCGTGAGAATCTTTGTGCATTCACCATTACATTAAAAAGACATGCATGTGGTAAATTGAACTGAACTGTGCAAGAAAAAACATTTAGTAAAGCAAGCAGAAAATTAGTGCATTTTGCAAATTTGAGAAAGTGAATGGTATGAAAATACCACATGCATTGATTTAACATATTCTCTGTTATATAATAAAGGATAACTACTTGACAACCAGCCCTTTGAATCAAACTTGCCAAATAACATCCAGGCCCTTAAAACAGACTAAGCCAGGTAGCAATTCACTGCTCTCCAGCTGTAGCTGCTGTGAATAGGGCACACATGCACAGCAATGGAGGATAAACAGTTGTTTATCCTCTGTGCTAGCAAACAAAAGGGCAGAGAAATATTTGGCAAATTTGATTAGGAACAGTTGACTTAAAGGTACAGCTATTCCTTAGGGCAAAGCACAACGTTTTGCTTGAATAACTCACCCTTCACCCTCACCCAAAGGAATTACCCGATGTATGAAAGATCTGGGTCAATCAGCACTGTCACACTGCAAATCCATGACCCCATGAAAGTTACATTTCTGGTGACTCATAGCTTATATAGGCCTTTCCTTTGATTGAGCAGTGGGCTAGTGAAAGGAAGTTAAAGGGGACAGCAAAGCACAGATGCACATTAAAAGGCAAGTGAGGTAGGCTTACACTCCTATGAAAAATTAGCAACTACTTTGGTTTGCTCTAGGAAATTAAAATCCCCTTGGACCTGTGTTGAGATTTCATCCTTCCAACTAGTCTTGCATTTGATTTTTTATTCAACGGACCACAATCTCAGTGACAATAACTGAAGTATCATTGCACAATGAGTAAATGCTCAATTGTCTTATTAAACAATTTGGCATAAAACAAACAAAACGTTTGTGTTTCTCTCCAATAGTAGTCGATGTGAGCAACCTAAAACACATAAGAGCGTCTGTCCTTGTGTATTATGTCAAACTGTATAATAAAGAATATGGTAAGCATGTACTCAATGTATGATCATTCTTCATTTATGGATGTGCTGTTTGAGAAGGAGGTAAAGCGGCAGCTGGGTTATACCCCAAAGCTGCAGTACCAATGGCTTCAGAAAGAACATCTGCTCTTAAAGATATGGTACTTGTTGGACAAGAAAGAAAGAAGAAAAAAAAACTACAACAGAAATCCAGCGCAGGTGACTGCTATCATTATCAATAGTATTAAAATACATTTTTAATTGTTCGATACTCTCCTAGTATGTTGTTTCAGAATGGTACAATATGTTTTTGCATTGCGGTAAACTGAGCAGCATCTTTCTGAAAATAGTTTGTTGATATGATTTCAATAAAGCATGTATTGCTGTAAACCAAGGGTAACAGAAATGATGCAAGTTTAAGATGACATATCTTGTGCAGCAAGTACAAAAATCTCTCATAATTTATTTTAAGAAAATAATCTCCTAAGGAACGAGCCTGTCAATCAATCATCTGCAAATGTTAGTCTTCCTGGTCCCTCATTTTTCATCCACCTCCTGTATCTCTTCCATCGGGCATCTGAAGCCATCTTTATCTTCATTTCTTCTTCTTGCTCTTTTTTGTAGATCTGTTAAAAGCCACAAAATAGAAATGGTTAATTTTGCTTACCCTGTTCTTTTCAACGTTGCATTTGCTTAAACATCCTATACACAATTACCAAGCCCGATGCATGTAATCTACACAAATGGTTTCCCCTGGTATGATGGATCTACCACTGACACAAACTACTAATTCTAATGGAAGTAATGCATGTAGGCAACCGATGGTTCATTAAAGGAGAACTATGAGGTGAGTGAGAATCACTCATCCTCATAGTTCGAGCCGACATGTGACAATGAAACTGTCACACGTCGGCTCAATAGATCGGGAAGTGAGCGAACAACATACTGTCGCTTGCTCACTTCTCGATCGTGGCCCTGCAGAGAGCTGCTGCGGTCTCAGTATTTTCCCACGAGCTGTAGCTCGCTATATACTTAGCTTTGGGTCACGGGAGGACGTTAGTACCCCTCCTGTACCCTTAAGAGAACTATGGGGAAAAACACTTACCCCATAGTTCTCTTTTAAGTGTTAATATGAGAACTGTGTGACAAAGGGAACTTAGATTCACCTTACAATTTATGAAAAAGTTAACAAGGAGTTCCATGTTACAAGTTCAGTGATTCAAAATGATACATCTTGGTCTTTTTAAAATGTGCTCTGCATTCAAGAAATACATAGTTTTTGATGGGATCCCAAAGCCTGGTCGGTTATCAAATTCAGGGAAATGAATTTACACATATCCGTTATAGAACACAGAAAAAAAGTGGTGCATGTTGCTGATAGAAGTAATGCACCTTGTAAAAATAACAATTTTAGTTCCTAGAAACTCCCATTCCTCCACAAAGATTTAATCCTCTACTTACTTCATAAATTTCTCGTTTCCACAGCTGCTCCTCAAGAAACAATTTCTTCCGATCATCTTCTAAAGTGTCAAACTGAGACTGTGACATTTTCATGTTTCTTCGGATGAGGTAGAGTTTTTCCTCTTCACCGTACTCGACCCGTTTGATGTTGAACGTATACACCCAGTGAACATACCAGTTGATGTACTTGAACAAATAATAGGGGAACAAGACAATCTGGACTAGTAGGATGTCATATATTTGTGGTTTTTGATAGCCCCCTTTGATGTCTATTTTGTTCTTTATAATGTCTCTTATTATCTCCTCATCTTCCTCCTTGATTTCTTCTTTAGACCTCCTGTTCTTCCCCTTCTCTTTTGCACGGTTCAATAAACCTTGCTGTTTTGCAATTTCAGTGGCCTGGATTCGATACTTTGGCACTGTTGCTAAGTATTTAATGGCTTCATTGTAGCTACTTCTCCAACTGTAAAACTGGCGGAAATAAAGAAACAAAATTAGGAAAATTCCAAAATGAAAGTATGCATGTTGTGTTAGTAATATGGGAGCCATCCAGCTTTGGAGGAGTTACTTCTGGTAAGAAAAAAAGGAAAGGAGAAAAAAGGAAGAAGCTTCATTAGCTAAGCTATTCAAATTAAATTCCAGTGTGTTGTTTGGGTCTCTGGATCTAAAATATCTAAAAGGTGCCCATACACCTACAGTTATGGTAACAATCTTGCTGGGATTGACTAATAGAAAGGCTGAAATGCTTACCTTTCCTGAGGAAAATGCTGTGCCAAAGCTCCCTCCTGTGCTGCTTACATAGCAAAAAGCCTACTGATCTCTGCTGGAGGGGAGGATCAATCTGTCCAAACTCTGATCTTTCCCTACACTAATGGACATGTCACAGCAGAGATCCCCTTGGGATGGGATTGTTAAACAGGGTAGAGGCTGTATATCGGATAGTGAGGGTAGAGACTTCCCTATGTCCATGTGTTGCTCCCTACTGGCTGTATGAGCGAAGTATCGCTTCCTTGCCTGCGACTTACATTCTGCAGAGTTTCTATCAGCGAGGGAGTAATACCTGACCCGTCCACCCAGCAAGGGAGTGACATATGCGAGCAGACCCTGTGCAGTTTTTAGTAATTCTGTGTCACATGGCCTTTAAAGCTTAGGCCCGGGGTAGGCAACCTCAGCACTCCAGCCTGTGGCTGCCAGCCTAGCAGATGCTCATGAGACTTGTAGTTCTACAACAGCTGGAGTGCCCCGGTTGCCTTCCCCCTGGCTTAGGCTTTTGATCACATGACCAGTCCAAGAGTGGGAAGCCTATCCCACCTCGACCTAACCACTAAACCTTCACATTCTCAAATAATCCATCCCCACACAGCTACCTCCTCATGTATCATTTCCCCCTCCTCTATTGGATTGTAAGCCCTCAGGGGCAGGGCCCTCCTTACCATCTTGTCTTGAATTGTATTGTAATGTCTTTCTTATATTGTAAAGCGCTGCGCAAACTGTTGGCGCTATATAAATACTATTTAATAATAATAATAATACACCTGCCGATTATCATACGATAATCACGGGTGATCCTGCGATCGTACGATAATCGGCAGGTGTATGGAAGGCGTGCGTCCGTTTCTACTGTATGATTGTAGAAATGTCACCAGCACACCAGTCCTATTAAGATAGCAAAAGCTTCATTTATTGAAGTTTTTTGTCATATGACCAAACAAGCGCTTTCGGGACCGCGCAGGGTCCCTTCATCAGGCTTTAGCATTGGATTTGTGGCCTGCTTGGAAGACAAATGCCGAACGGGCCGATGTGCGCAAGTGCACACTGCCCGCTCAGCATTGGAATCATCTGAAGCCCGCCCCGAAAGTACAATCTGCCTGTCCAGGATGGGCAGATCGTACGAGATTTCAATTACCTTACAACCATCGCACAGCGAAAGTCGTGCCATGGTTGTAAGGTGTATGGGCACCTTAAGATTGAATGGGAGTAGAGCTGCAACTGACAAATATGTTCATAATCAATTAGCTGGCCAAATATTTTTTCTATTAAATCGGATTACAAAAAGAAAAAATTTTAAAAAATTAAATATCGTCTTTTATTTAAAATAAAATACACAAATGTGGAGTGTTACAACCATGGCGTTTACTTCAGACTAAAACGGCATGCACAATTTATTGCAATTGCACGGGAATGCAATACCGCGTGTTCGGGTGTGGGCAATTGGGAGGTGTGTTTGGGATGCCACTAAAGTGAATGGCACCTCCCGCACCAAAATTTGTGAGGCTGAAACCAAAAATTATTTTTTGTTTTATTGGGGTGGGTGGGGTAAGGGGCTGTGCTTCATTTCTGTTTTTAACTTTTTTTTAAATATATTTATTTGTATTTCTTCTTTTTACTTTACTGTTGGGGGGGCTTTGGCAAAATATCAGAGATCTAAACAGACCCCAGATATTTCCCTTTTGAAATAAAAAAAAAAGGGAAGAAGACAGAGTCCTCAATAAGAAGACCCAGGTGGATGCCACTGTGGAAAGAAAAAAGGCAGTCTGGAATTTTCTAAAATGCATATTGACAAACCACAATGATTCTGAGAGAACATCCTTGGGACAGCTGAGACAAAACTGGAGCTATTTGGCAAGTCAATTTAGCTCTATATTCACAGATCAAAATAAAGGAGATTTTAAAGAAAAGAATTCCGTACCTATTGCCTTAAATCTGTTAAGGGCACAATAAGCTAAAAGCATCTAAGCTGTGTCTGCATGCGGGTGCACGCGTCCATAGATTACCTTTTGTCTATCCTCGCGTCCCGGCCGAAAATGTGGACTGCGCATGCACCCTTCCCAAGATGCTTTGCGGCCGCCCAAGAATTCTCAGATTTTCGGAGGGGAGCGTGCAGGGAAGACACAGGTAAGTTTAAACTGCTTTTAACGCGTTTTTTTTAACACTTTTTGCATATATCTACTGCTTAAGAATGATTTTGATTCTTATCCTGTAGTTGTACTTTAAGCAGACGCGTATAGTTAATAGGCTAAGAGTTACCTGAAAAAGTGAGATGACGCACACTGTAACTAGGATGACAATTCTCACATCCACCTTTGGCGCTAGCCTCCTACTATAATAATGGTAGTAGTGACTGTAGTATTCCTCGGGGTGGTCCAACATGTAATCATAATCCTTTCGAGTTTCTTCATCCTAACAGGGAGAAATAACAACACTATTAAAAACGAACTTTCAAGCTTAATGCGGTATATGCGCATTCCCAATAAGAGATAGTGTTGATAATGTATAAGTTCATGCATGTATTTCTGGTTGTTTAAACTTGCATGTAATAAACAATTTTACTATAAAACAAATTCTGTATTTTTATCTGCCTGTTAAACTCACATTTTTAGGTTATTTAATTACACTTCAAATCTAGTTAGGGCTGACATCTGAGATTCACACTCATGGACCAATAAAAAGTTCACAGCACACCAGTAGAAAGAAGAAGAAAAAAAATTGTTGAAGGATCAGAGTGCCAAACGGAAATCATCTAAAAATGAGTCATCCCTACAGAGGATCAGAGTTCTCACTACGGCCTGTAAAATAAACAAACACATACACTGTACTCATCATTTACTAATATCAGCACAGAATGTCACATGCAAATAAAGCTACTAGATTATTCTTCAATAAACATGCTATGTTTAAACCATCAGCTTGAGAAAGTGGAAAACCTATTTGCCCAATCCCAGTTACTGATCGGCAGAGGTTACCCCACTTGGAAGCCCTGCCAATCAGCTATTTTACCGTCAATTTAATACCCTTAGCAGATGACAAGATATACCTGATGCTTCCATGCCCTTTATGTACTGGGGGAATGTTTCAAAGCCCGGCAAACACTGGCCCAGAGGTGAGCACTCACTGCTGCAGGATTAAAGCCGACCTGTGACAAAGAAACTGTCACGTCGGCTCTATTGACCGGGAAGTGAGCAGAAACATGCACCGATCCGCTCACTTCTCGATCGTTTCCCTGCAGACAGCAGTGACAGCTCCCTGCAGGGATTCCCCCCTCCCCTTCAGCACTGACTGGAGGAACGGACGGGGTGGGGGCAGGCACAGCTGGCTCTGTCTCTAGATAGACAGAGCCCTCTGTCACTCACACAGCTGGGTGTATCTCGACAGTATCGTCCGTCCCGGCTACAGAGTTCACAACAAGCCCGCTATATACTGAGTTTTGGGTCACGGGAGGATGCTAGTATATGTCCTCCCATGACCCTAAAGAGAACTATGGGGGAAAAACACTTTACCCCAGTTCTCTTTTAAGTCTTTCTTCCTTATTCCAGCCCTAAAGGAAAATCAGCAATTAACCCTTCAGGTGCAGGGGTAGTCCTACTGCAAGGATTAACTTTTTACATAGCTGTAGTTCTTTAAGAAAAACTCATATTGCTAGGTTGCAATGGTCAGAAATAGCCAACTCCAGCAGCCTAATGTCTTATGTGTGATTACCTCCAATACTGAGGGATATTCCATGTCAGAATGTGGAAGCAAGGCTGCAGGGACTCATCTAGAGGTCAGCTGGCTCCGAAAGTCAGGTTAGAATTTCTGTTATTTTAGCTCCCAAGACCTGGCTGTATCCCAATTGATACGCGCGACAAAAACGCCCCAAAGAAGCTCCTGTACTTCTTTGGGCATAGGGCGTTAGGCATAGGGCGTTTTGTATCGCATTCATACGGCCTGTAATACGCCCAAGTGTGAACCATTCCCATAGGAAATAATGGGATTTCTGTGTTTGAGCGTTTTCCAGAGCGTAGGAACACGCTACAAAACGCCCAGGTGTGAACCGGGCCTTAAGGTCTGGTTTCAGCTGCACTTTAATGCAATCTGGAACATCCTGTGGCAATCCAAACTTTTTGCCCTTACCAGTTGTTCATTGTGGCTCTACCACAGCAATGCCAAGTCATAGTGTCCCTACCTGTGCCCACCTTCCAAACAATAGAAAACAGGCTTATAAAGGCTGCCTACTACCCATAACAGCCAATGTGATCAGTCTGTAGCGCTGTATTCACCTTTAGAGTCTCGTAGGCAGTGGCAACCAGGAGGAATTGGTTGTGCGCGTTCTCTTTGTCCTCATTAGACCGGTACCGGTCCGGGTGGTACTTCCTGGCCAGCTGCCGGTATGCCCGAGCGATGTCCGCCCTGCTGGCCTCTCTGTTCACCCCCAGCACATCATAGCACACTTGCTGGCCGCAGTACAGCCCCTCTATGAGCGCGGCCGCCTGGCCAGCCAAACACGACAGGCTCAAGAGCAGGAAGAGCAATCTCGGGGACATGGAGGGCCCGGGAAAGAGGAGAGGGGTAAGGCATGCAGATGCTTCCCCCTCCGCCTTCCCCGGGACCGCCATGTCAGCAGCCGCCAGCTGCAACGTGACACCGGGGAGGAGCCTCTGGATCGTCCGTACATCACAATAACTTTATTGGTAGGAGCACAACGGACAACACTACAAGTCATCCAGTGCCACTGAGCACCTGTACTGATGTAAAATGTCAACGGTGCAATAAAAGACTCACGTTTCGAATAAACAGTGACAGACTGCTCATAAAACCATGCCATATGGAAATATGTTTTACGTTTTTCCCATCACGCTGAACATTGTGTGGAATCATTTCCAAATTAAAGTGGATATCAAGCCAAAAACCTGTTTTCTAGGTTTGGATAGAGCTTGAATGGTTTTGCACGGATTAGAACCCCTGTTGAAAGTTCACTTCTACCCAGGGCTCCATTAGAGAGATTTCCCCTCACTTCCTGGACTGCCAACAAAGGTTTAATCAGACAGGAAGTGAGGGAAAATCTGAAACTGGGTCTGAGACAGACATAAAAATCTAACAGGGGTTCTAGCCTTCTTCTTTTTGACTCAAGAAAAGCGTTTTTATTTCTGTTTGTGATACTGTAGAAGATTTCCTGTCACTTCCTCTCTGGTAAAACATTGTCAGCAGGAAGTGAAGGTGCCCCGGATAGCAGTAATAACCTGACGGGGGTTTTAATTGTTTTTCACTATATCTAGGAAAAGATGGGGGGGTTTCACCCCTACCAATAATGCATAGAGCAAGAGTAGGCAACCTCAGCACTCCAGCTGTGGTGAAACTACAAATACCATTATGCCTTTGACTCTGGGAGTCATGTTTGTGGCTGCCAGAGTCTTGCAATGCCTCATGGGACTTGTAGTTCATAACAGCGGGAGTACTGAGGTTGCCTACCCCTGACACAGAGGTTGGATGAAAGGTGTAGGGCCCATTCACACCAACGATTATATAGTATATCATCACCAGCACACAATACTGAAAGGTAAAGGCAGGGCATTTATTCAACACTCATAAAAGAGCGATGTTTTGAGGCTAGTTTTTATAAACAGTAGTTACTGAGGGGGAGGCCCTTAGAAGCCCCAAAACTTGCTTTTTATGGGTGATGAATAAATGTCATGCCTTTAACTTTCAGCATGATGTGCTGATAATGATGTATAACAGAGGTGGGCAACTCCGGCCCTCCATCTGTTGTGGAACTACAAGTCCCATGAGGCACTGCAAGGCTGACAGTCACAGGCATGTGGCAAAGGCATGTTGGGATTTGTAGTTAAAGCACAGCTGGAGGGCCAGAGTTGCCCACCCCTGATATATAATCTTTGATGTCTGCTGTGATGGCTCCATCCGTCATTACAACATAGCAAGATATGGTGTATTTCTGTATGGAGTGCGCTGCATCATTCACACCACTGTATGCACATTGTGCTGCTCTGTATAATGTGTGCTCACTGGTGTTGTTCAGGGGTGGTGCGACGCATTGTTAGTACGCATCACACTGTTCACTTTTTTTTTAAACATTATTGAAGTGTCACAAAATGTTAGGCCACGAAAGAAAAATAAGAGAAGTGGCCCCATGGGATTGTCGCCCCTATGACCCATGTGTTTTTAAAAACTATTTATATTCAAATAGAGGCGTGGGGTAACTGTTAAGTACATGTCTCTCTGGGACTGATTTGCTGGTTCTTTCTGCTTTGTCTTTCAGGTTACAAGCTGCATGCTGTTGCTAGGAAGATTTACCTCAGTTGCTGGACAGACCTTCAGTCAGCTGAGCAAAACTGTTAATGGTTAACAGTTTGGGTAATGTCGCTCACTTTGTGGGTGGACAGTGGTTGGTGAACGGTAATTTGGTTGGTGTAAGTTATTGCTGCTTGAGTCGTAGTGACTAAGCATGCTGGTCTGTTAATGGTTAACAGTTTGGGTAATGTCGCCCACTTTGTGGTGAACGGTAATTTGGTTGGTGTAAGTTATTGCTGCTTGAGTCGTAGTGACTAAGCATGCTGGTCTGTTAATGGTTAACAGAGGTTTTGTTTGGTAATAAACGTTAAAGTCTATTCATTGGTAAAATTGATTCAAACCCAATAAAGGGGCCGCGGCCTATAGTTATTCCACATTCATTGTTGTGTTTTACTTTATTATTTAGGTTTATTGTTATGGTATGATAGGTGTCAATGGGGAGTACAATCCCATGACATTCCATTTAACTCTATGCCTCACAATATGAGGTGATGTGGTGTAGCACGTCGCAACGTGCTGTGTAAAAATGCAAGCTGTTCTACATTTCTCCAATGCAGTGTATTTGTATGAAGTGAAGCAACAAGACATAAGACACAATTGCCTTTTCTATGTGTTCAGACTGCTTTGGACAATACTGCCCAATGCAGCTCAGGGCTGGTGTGAACGAGCCCTTAGTGTGGTATACAAAAAAGAGACAACTGAGTAGAAAAGAAGGACAGAGGGAACTGGTTTCCAGTGATGGACAGTTGGGACTCAGATCTATGCCCGCCACCCATATAAACCTAACCTATGACAATGGTTGTCAACTTACAATGTATAGGAGGCCTCAAATGTGACCTAAAAAGGGCCGCGCATAATATTTACTATATGTGATGCTACAAAAGACTGTCATAGACTGAAGACTAATTAGAGAAAATGGTCAGAGGCTGTTCTAGAGATATGTTACAGGAAACTGCTAGAGGTTACTGTTATTAAAAGACCCTTTACAAAATCAATGCTCCCGCTACTGATTGCTGGGGCCCGAGGGCCGCATTTCGAACACCAGGGACCTATGAAGCATAAGCCAGGCAACTTTGTAAGCATATCAAAAAAGTCTGTAAACTCATTACCCAATGGTTGTTAAAAAGCTGAGTGTGTTTGCTACGTGTTTCACTTGTTGGATTTGGTGTGGGGATTAACTGGGGGCTTCAGCTGCCATTGTGATGTGCGGGGCTTCTGGTGTGTCCCGATGCCTTTAAGGAGGATTGGGCTACCTCCTGGCAAACCTGCTCCCAATTCATCCTTTGCTATATATGCTCCAAATAGAGGCTCTCGTAGATTAGAGTTTGGACTACACTATATAGAAGGGCCTTGATGAGGCAGTGTGACCGCCACATATTTTGCAAACGTTGTGCAACTAAGACCTCTGTTTTTAACCTTAGTAGTTAGAGAGTGTAATTTTTTTTGCAGGCTGGCTGGTGAGTGTGCTGGGAATGTTTGTTTCTGTACTGTGTAAAACCCTTCCATGTGCACCTTACTTTAAAGATAGTTATGAATTGATGAGTGTGTTTACTATTCGTTTCACTTGTTGAAAAGCTGACTATGACACCTCACATGCACCACAACTGATCTTTCCATCACACAATGTCCCAGTACACTGATTAAATCTTGTACCTATGGAGCAGTGTGCTTGTGTTGTAGTACATTATATTAACCACTAGATGACACTGGCATATGCCTTCAGCAAATGAAGCACACCCTGGCGCCCCATTGACACTTGAGCTGAGCATCTTGGTATGTTTTGTTGTGTTATTTTTAGCATTTGTATAGGCATTTTTGCAAGCGTTTAAGGCTTGAGCATTTTAGTTTCATTTTTAGCTAATGCAAAGCTAGTCATTAGGCAAGTAAAGCTATAAAAACAAGCGTTACACGTATATTAGTGCATTTTGGTGCATTTTTTTAAAGACGCTCCTATTAAAGTCCATTGGGGCAAAACGCTGGAGTCTGCTCTAAAAGAAGCTCATGTACTTTTTTGAGCTACAGGCGTTTTGATACAAGTGACAGAAAGCTCAAGTGTGAACAGGGGGCCTTTTAAAACAATGGCAAATAGCACTCAGGCATTCAAGCATTATGATGACATAAGTGATCACTATTAGTAAGGTCTGAGAAGCATTTCCCCATAAAGTTTGGGTCAGGAGTTTTCAGGAGTCCTGTTGTACACCACTCCTAGGTTCTCTTAATGTCTTCCTATTATAGAGGACCGATACTAACTTATATTAGTATGGTCTGAGAATCCATAAAATTGGGGTCAGGACACAGAGAGAGCACCAGCTGCATCTACCATCGTTTCAAAGTGAGACTGTCCATCACAAGCCCGCCAGTCTGTAATTTATGTAAGTGTGCATGCTTTGGATTTAATTAAAGTGTTTAGACAGTTCTACACTATGTGACATGCCATGTTTTTCTTTTTTCTTTGGGACACATTAGAACCCAGGAGCAAGGTATACCAGGATCCTTGGAAATTCTTTACCTCAATTTTATGCGGAAAAGCTTCTCAGACTTTAGGAATCTAAGGTAGTATTGGTCCAGTATAAGAGGGAGACATTAGGAGAACCCAGGAACAAGGTGTACCATCATCCTTGGAAATTCTTTACCTCAATATTATGGGGAAAGGCTTCTCAGACTTTAGGAATCTAAGGTAGTATTGGTCCAGTATAAGAGGGAGACATTAGGAGAACCCAGGAACAAGGTATACCAGGATCCTTGAAATAACAAATCCAAACGTATCTAGATTACTCGATAACAACATCCGGATGCATCCGAATGAAATTCAGAAAAAAGTGTGGACTTCCCTCCCCAATACATACTAGACCATTTAATAACAACTCTGCTCCCAAATGTCAACAATGGGGCGGAACAAGTTCCCTGATGTCACAACTCTCTCCACCCCTTCATTGATATTCGGAAGGAGACCTGAGAGTTCGTTGGGATCGGTCATGTGGGCGGGCATCGGGTATTTTTTATTTAGGCGAGTTGGCGGCCGTTTTCCATCCTGATTGACGTGGATCTACTTAGCTCGGTGACATGATTGACCAGTGGATTACATTGATGGACACTTTTCTATTTGTTTTATTTCAATAAAGGACTTGTCAAAAACCTGTGGGGTTTTTTTTCCAAATAAAGAACTTTACAAACTGGTCTGGTGTGTTTATTTACTATTGTACTGTTTATTTGTCATTTGTTCATTCACGAGGGGAGGTGGCATCGGGGTGCCTTCTTTATGAAAGGGGACACCCAGTTTCCTATAAGCCCCCTTATCTGCAGACACCCGCAACACTGGCCCACCTTTGTCCTCATGGACATATTGGTCTGGTAAGGGATTTTAGGGGGGACCACACTCTTTTTGTCTTTTTTTGGCGTTGGGGGTCACCCAAATACCATTTAACTCATCAAAAATGAAAGAAAATCCGAATCCCGAAATGAATTGACTTTTTGACCCGGAGCCCCAAACCAAATGAAACGAAACAAATTTTATTGTCTACTGGAAATTCCTGATCCTTTATACTGTAGAAGTGAGTCCTACAGATGAAATCTCCTGGTTTGGTAGGATTTACGGAGCATGGGCTGAGGGTCTGGTGGGCTTTACCAGTTTCTACGAAAATGCTTGGATAGCCGCACAGAAATCGGGTAAAAATACCAGTTAATATCCCTTTTAGGGATGCACCGATACCCATACTAGTATCGGTATTAGTGCCGATACCGAGTATTTGGGCGAGTAATGCTCCGATACTTACCCCCGATACCGGAACTTCCGGTCAGAGGGAGGTCTCCCCCTGACCGGCAGTGCCACAAGGGAGCATGGAGTTAACCCACCTACTGGCTACCTGATTGGTCAGGAAGTCAGGCTGCCTTGCAGTGTCGCGAGGGAAGTGAAGCCAGTGTTCTTTCAATAGAACACCGGCTTTACACCGCCCAGCTTCCTGATAATCCGTGCCCACAGATGCCGTATCAGTATTCTGTATCAGTGAGCGCCGGAAAAAAATATTGCTACTCGTACTTGATACCGAAAAACTGGTATTGGTGCATCCTTAATACCTTTAGGATGCATCGGACCACTTGCTTCAGACAACCCATTTATTGTAGATGCTGCGTCCTAAACCTTTTAGTCTTTTCTAAGATACTGCTGGAGCAAAGGAGGAGGAATCCGGAGCTTCATGAAATACGCTCCCCACTATACCATACCCCGGCCACGCCCCCTATGAAATACTCTTTTCATTTGTTTGTCATGTTTTTGTATTACCTTACAGTTCTTCCTATCTCCTCCAGCCTCTTTCAGCCACTTCCTGTCTGCATTACTTCCATCAATGTTGACTTTATATTATTGCCCTGGACCAGTTTCCTGGTGACTACAGTGGACCATGCTTGTGCTATGTGTGTTAACACTGCAGCTTGAAGTCTCTATAGAGGGTGCATGTGACAGGGTGACAACACAGGAGGACAAATAAACAACACAGGAGGACAGATGAAGATAGTTGGTACCCCTCCAAAGGAAGTGCATGAATAATGCAGGATCACCTGGTATTCTATTAATGAAAGCAAAAAATGTTAAAAAATTGAAAACAACTTTTGAAATTCCCTGATAACATGATGAAGAGGAATTAAACTCTTTGAGGCATCACAGGAGCATGTGCCATAATGTCCAAGAATGCACACAATATGGCAGACTTATCTGTTAGTTAGTCTGCCCTCTTCCAGGTCTGATAGACTCCTATGCTCTTTCGACACTGCTACCACTTTCTTCTCTGCTTCTTTCACATCCAACATCTACTTTCTTTAGCCTTTGGACTTATGATGTGACTCCTGTGCAGGCACGTTGGAGTTATATTATTTTCAGACGCCAAGCGTGCACTGCGAGTGTATGTTGCACTGGACAAACCACACACACACACTATGCTAATTGTTGGTGGAAAGCAGTTTTTTTTGGAAAGAAGTCTTTGTCTCTTCTGTCAAAAAATCTACCTACAAGCAATTTTTTTATTGAGCTCTGGTTTAAAGGAGTTGTAAAGTCCAGCATATACTATGCTGTTATAACATCAGCATTGTAATAGGAATACATTTTTGATCATGCAGTCAAATCTTACTTTAAAAAAATCCCTTTTATGTAGTGAGTGCTGTCTTCTGTCTGCCCATCACTTTCATCAACATACTGGAATCCCAGTGTGCTTTACATCTCTTTCCTTGCTGCTTGATGTGATGCAATCTTGATTTCTCGATTGTCATAGATGTGCGCAGACTATTGCATTAGGGTGTGCACATAAAAGTGCAAACACACACGGGGTGAGTATATATATATATATATATACATACACAATATACATACAGTATATAATACATATTCAGACCTGAGGCATCCCGGATTCCCATCTCTGCAACTGCCCCTAACTCTTCCAACAGGGGTGCAGTAATGAAGCAGGGAGCCTGGCAGGTGGTCGTGTGACCACCCACCCAGCTTCCTGATTGGATGGGAAGCCACAGCCATGCTCCCTCACAGCTTCCCAGGCACCTAGCACTGTGTCTGTTATGTGAGTAATGTAAGTGACAAGGGCTGCTGCGCTCTGTATAGCTGAGCAAGTCACAGAGAGATCTTTGAGATCTCTCCACTTGCTCAGCGACTAAACACATGGCGCCCGCCAGAGGTGTAACTAGAAACCTCAGGGCCCCTGTTAGAATACACATTGCTGTGTATATAGCAACAACTTCTGCAGTATAAATTTTCGGTCAGTAGATGGCAGTGTTTATAAATTCTGTTATATATCTATGGTAGATACTCTGTTGTATTGAAAAAGGTAGAGAATAAAGCTGTGGCTTCCTTCCTGTCTTCAAGCCATGTGCAGCATGCATATCAGACTGTGTGCTTGTGTTTCTCTGAAAGGCTGTGCAAAAAGTTCCAACAGCCCTGGTGCAAGAAATCAAGAAGGGCCCCATCCACCCCCCATGAAAAAAAACATGATTTTGATCCTTTCTGTTAGAATGAAATGTACTGCCTGCCGCATCAGAACCTCCTTCATGTTGAGCCCAGATAAGGTGAGCGGTCCAGGCGCAGTGTAAATGATGGAGGGCTCTAGACTGAAGGAAAGGGGGCCCGGTAACCGGCAATGTCGGAAGTTACCAGGACCCTCTTCCTCCTTTCCAGGCCCCCACTAAGTGGCAGAACACCAGGGTAGTAAACACATATCAGCCTTTAATACACAGTTCTGAGTTGTCACTGTGCTAGTAGCAGCTTGACCCTCTGCTGCTGCTGGGGGTGCTACAATGGCTAGCAGGGCATGACATTTAGGGCTAGTGTTGCACAGCACAGGCAAGCTGGGGTGCCCCATAAGATAACATATAACTCACTGTTAGTGCCCAGGGTGCATGTTGCCACTCTCTTTCCAGTCCGGGGAGTGTCTTCCCAGGTGGTCTATGCTGGTGCCATGGAACCTTTAGAGCCCTCTCCCCCATCCTCTGCTCCAGAATGGGGCCCTGAGCGGAGGGCTACACCATCTGTGGCCAGGCATCCCTCAAGAGCACCAGTGCGCATGCGCTGTGCTGTTCCGCCGCGTTGCTGGGTAGACGCTGATCACCGGTGGCCATGTTTGTTGCTGGCAAACGGTGACGTGTTGCGGTAGTGCTGTGGATTTGGTGTTGCGCGCTGGATGATAAGTGTGTGCCAAGGCACAGCTCGTGCGCACGCCTATGTCCATTGTTCAGTGTGAGTTGTACTTCAGAAGGCAGGCTCAGAGAGAGTGGTGACACACGGAAGTGCATATTTACAAAGCTGAGTGAAATTGTGTCAGTGCATTGAGGAAGTACATCCTATGGACTATAGGAGTGGGATAGAACTTATGGAAATTCAATATAAAAATACAGATTTATTTTTGACCATATATACATATTAACTCTAGGGGTCCACAGGTGTGTAAAGCTAACCATTCACCAGTAGAATAAAAAAAAAATTAAAAATCTGTTTTCAGAACATTCAATTTTTAATAGATAGTGGGATCAAATTGCCGATCGCTATAGACCACAGTGTTGACAAAAATGAAAGGAGCTGACATTTTGGATTGTTTCTACAGAGACCTACCAGTGTATGGCTAGCTTCACAGTAGCTTAATCTACCTCAGGGGCGTCCCAAGGCCGGGTGTCACGCGGTCTCCAGACCGGGTGACACCCTGCTGTGACGTTACCTCGCACATCTTGTTGATGGAAGCCAGCAGAGAGAAGAGGGGTTGTTCACCCAGCGGGATGAGGTATGCCGCCGGGCCTCGCACATCTTGTTGATGGAAGCCGGCAGAGAGAGGAGGGGTTGTTCACCCAGCGGGATGAGGTATCCCGCCGCCGGGCCTCGCACATCTTGTTGATGGAAGCCGGCAGAGAGAGGAGGGGTTGTTCACCCAGCGGGATGAGGTATGCTGCCGGGTCCCCTCTTCTCTCCTGACACTGTCCAGCTCACTCATGACCGAGTGCCCGACTTTTTAGAGGGGGTGGCTCCAAAATTACTGTCAGTCATTTTGGTGTCATCCCTGCAATGGTGTCACCCGGGTGTGGGCCTCACCCCCTTGTGACGCCACGGATCTAATGCTACTAAAGCCTCATGAGATGAATTTGTGTTTGTATCACATGTATGAGCTGCTACATAAAAGGTTTCCAGTAGTGTGATTGAGCAATCCATCTCCTATGATTGCAAAATACCATCATTTCATTGCATATCAGAACATTTTAGCAATTTATGTCCTTCGTTGATGCCAATGGGAGTAGAAGATTAATCTCTCATTTACAAAATTCTTGGACAACATTTCCTATTCATGTATACCCCATGGGTTTAACCCCTGCGTGACTGACGACGACTTTTGCCGCCGGGACTCTGTTTAAACTTGTAGAGCCGACTGTCGGCTTTACAACAGAAGCGATCCTGGCGACTTACCTGTCGCCAGATCGCTTCTGCGTCCCGAAGAAGGGGCCGCCCCCCCCCGCCGGACACCCCCGCCGTGCTTCCCGGGCTCCGTTGCCCCTCCTACGGGCCCGGACGTTAATTCCATGAGACTAGTCTCCTAACAATTGCCTAGCAGTTTCTTGCAGTAGCAAAAAGAGCAATCTAAAGCCTAGAACAAAAGTGTAATACAGAAGTAGACAACCTGAACACTCCAGCTATGGTGAAACTACAAATCCCACGAGGCATTGCAAGACTTACAGGCATGACTCCCACAGGCAGAGGATGGATTTGTACTTTCACCACAGCTGGACTGACATGGTTGCCTACCCATGATGGCAGCTTTACCAGTCCTTAGATGTAGTGGCTGCATTTAGTTGGCTGAGATCATCTTCAACAAGTACAGAAAATACCTGTGTCCTTGTCAATGCCTGTGAGCTGAAACAAAAGCACAATGTTTGTAGTGGTTAGCACTTCAGCCTTGCAGCACTGAGGGTCCCTGGTTCAAATCCTTGTCAGGACATTATCTGCAAGGGGGTTGTATGTTCTCCCTGTGCTTGTATGGGTCTTCTTCCACACTCCAAAGACATGCTGGTAGGTTAGTTGACCCTGTATGAATGTAAGATAGGAACCTTAGATTGTAAGCTTCTTGGGGGCAGGGACTGTTGTGAATGTGCAGTATGTAAAGTGCTGCATAAATCGTCAGCTCTATAAAAATAAATAAATCTTCCCTCTGTAAACTATGAAACCCTCATGTAATAAAGATGAAGGCATGTCTGACATCCATCCTGGGTGACAACTATGGCTCCCCCTATAGATATAGTGGAGTAAGTGTTGTCACTCTAAGGCAGAAAGTGTTTGCTGGATTACCAGGTGAAAATCAACAACAGCTTAAAAAAACAAATGCAGCCACGAGTGAGCTGCAATATATTACATTTTTGGTATGCCGTTATTTTTGAAATCACTGAGATTAAAGGCGAATTGTGGGGGTGAGTGAAAAACACTCATCCCCATAATTCAAGCCGACCTGTGACAAAGAAGCTGTCACAAGTCGGCTGTATTGGTCGGGAAGTCAGCGAACACATACCGTCGCTCGCTCACTTTCTGATCATCTCCCTGCAGGGAGTGGTGACTTTTGACTGTGGGGGGCATTCCCTCTTAGATGGTTGTCATGGGAACAAGTGTCCCTATTGGAAGATTTCCCCTCTATTCCTGTACTGGTGGCAAGTCAAAATGATGGATTTGCCCTCACTTTTATTCCCATAGATATTGCTAATCAGGGCAACAGTGTCAGGCAACTCCGATGCTCTGTTATGAAACTACATGTCCCATGAGGCATTGCAAGACCCTGACAGTCATAAACATGACTCCCAGAGTTAAAGCATGATGGAATTTGTAGTTTTACCACAGTTGGCCTGCACAGGCAACAATAAAAGCCAGACAGAAGTTTCTAACCCCTCACCACTCTAAAATCTAACATTGCCTTTAGTTGCCTTATAAAATGATAAGTAACAGCTGCCCTATGGCAATCTAGTGGCATTCATCACGCCAGCCCCATAGACTAAAAAGGCTGGAGTAGGCGGAGAGCTGTAGTGACAGGGCAGATAGGCCCTTTCTAAATATATACCACGACCAAATAGAAGAGCAGGGAGGCGATCTGGAGGGACCCAGTGCCTGGGACTAGTCAGCCCATTGCTGCACTGACCACCAAGACATATGTAGAAGTACCATTGCGGACTAGTATTCCTTGTGCCCATCTGAGTCCTTGCCAGAAAATAACAAAAGGAAAGCACATCCACCCAGGAAACCGAGCAATCCCCACCCCCTGTCTCCTCCTTCTGTTAGCACTACTGATGAACATGGCTGCTGCCGTGCCTTCTGTTGCTGTCTCTACCGCCGCTGCCCAGGACGAGCTGAGTAAGTTAGAAAGGAGCCTGCCATGGTCAGGATCATGCTGGGAGGGGGCAATCCTGTCATGGCTTCATCCTGACCGTATAGATCTGGGGTATTCCATCTGCGATCCGTTGTCACAAGAAGGGAAGGGAGAGCCCCCCCAGCTATGTGCTATGATCTCATACAAGGAGGCACGGTCACTGCCAGCATGGGCAGCGCTGGGCATACAGATGGCATTGGGGGGGCTGCTGCTGCTGAAAAGGCAATAGCAGGGCCTGTCCCTTTACATAGGACTGCCAGGCCTATATGCAGCACTTGCACAGTCATGGGATGGAAGTGAAAGCAAAATTCACACTGCACGTTGTCATCTAATGACAGGTGATGAAAGAATAGTGCCAGCTTTTACATTTATGTCTGCATTTGTTTCGGATTTTCTGTGCCAGCATGGGCAGCGCTGGGGTTTTATCTGATTACTACTTGATGACCCTGAGAATAACTCGACATGGTGTAGTGGGTTTTGAGAGGTCGTTTGAAAATAAATTGGTGGTTTAGATTTAGGGCCATAGTGTTGCGCTGAACGCATGGCGCACCTAGGGTGCAGTAACATGCACTAGATGCGTTATGTTACTTTTCCTTTGAATGATATCCTAACACATCTCCTGGCAGCCGTGTGTTGCTTTGCATGGTATTGTGGTGGTGTCACAAGGGGGTGCGGCCTGCACCGGGGGACACCAAAATGAGTCAATGAGTCATTTTGGTGTCACCCTCTCTGAAAAGTCGGGCACCCGGTCATAGACTGAGAGTCCAGCAGCATACCTTACAGGAGGGGACCCGGCAGCATACTTAATCCCGCAAGATGAATGTCTCCTCCTCTCCTTGCCTCACAGAAGACGATCACCAGCACTTAACCAAAAGCATGTCGTTTTATTGAAGTAACGTGTCACAAGCATCATTCAGCCAAAGTTTCGTGACCTTGCAGGGTCCCTTTCTCAGAGTACCATAGTGACCAAGAAGGGACCCTATGTGGCCCCAAAACGTTGGCTGAATAAAAAGCAAAAAAACCATATGCTTTTGGTGACTGCTGGTGATCTTCAGTTATCTTGGGAACCAGGGCGCCATCCGTGTTATCACTACAAGCACCACAACAACTAAACCAACAGGTCTAAACGCTGTATGGAGTGCAGGTGACCTATCACGATACTCCTCTGCTTGCCGGCGTCCCTCACCAAGAGCATGTGATGTCATTATGCGTGTGCGCAATGACATCACGCGTACATGTAATGACGTGGGCGCCGGAGGACACCCAGCCTGGTGACGTCCTGAGTAATCCCATCATGCTCCTGACTCTGGGAGTCATGTTTGTGGCTGTCAGAGTCTTGCAATGCTTTATGGGAATTGTGTTGGCATACACCTATTATTTTTTTTCTGTTTAACTTGCAGTATTGCGGTACCACGCATTGCATTGACCTGCAATGCCGGGAGGTGCCATTTAAATGAATACCAGCACAACGCACATGGTACCACACACTTAAGTCGGCAGTATCACATACACGCGTGTCATGGTGTGAACGGGAGCTTATTAACTTTCAAAGTTACAGGGTTTTTCTTTTTTTTTTTTCCAGTGCACCTGCCCAGTTGATTGCCAATACTAGTTCTGTCATAAGTATGTAAAGTGTATATATTTGTTAACTTAGGGTAAAATTGGAAAGGTTTAAACTGACCATACACCTTGAGGTTTTTCTCATTCAACCCGGCGTGTCTGAATCATTCGATTTCCTCCATCCACACATAAACATTGTGGATGGAGGAATCCGTCAGTTGTAGTATTCAGCGGATAACCGGGTGTCAAAATACCTGAGCAGTGACTGCATCTGCTTGGACGTAATCTCTGGTTGACAATTTTCCACCTGTCTCCTTCGACAAAAATCAATTGAAAAATTGAGTTCCGATGGGCCAGGTAGTGTCGGCAGGGCTCCCCACAGATCAAATTTTGCCTGACTCAACAGGAAACGCCCAAAATTCAATCTGTGTATAGAACCAATATCTCCGCTGGGGAGATTCACCCTATGTATCCTGCTGATTGTCACTGGGACGTGCTTAGATTACCAGCAGACAGTTGCAAATGGAAACAGACTGTTTGCATCCAAGTGTGGTCAACCGCAGGTAATCATAGCTAGTGCAATTGGCTAGTGCAAATGGTCGTGGTGGCAGCTTTCATTGTATTGTACAGCGTCTCCCATCTGCAGCCGATCGCATGAGTCTCACAGAGGAATTCGTGAGACTCACGCCATCAGCCCCATTTGCAAGTGTGACTGAGACCTTAAAGCGTAACTAAACCCAAAAACCAAAAATGTAATATATGTCAGCTTGCCAATCCTTAGATGTGGTGGCTGCATCAGTTTTCAAGCTGAGATCATTTTCAGCAAGTACAGAAGATACTTGGTGATCTTACCAGAATTGCAGAACCCTTCCTGGAAGCTGAGCAGACATCAAAAGAACAAACATCCTAATCTTTGTTGTGTACCACAAATAAAGAAAACGGATGTAGCCACCGCATCTAATGACCGGTCCGTTGCAATATATGACATTTTTATTTTTGAGTTTAGATACATTTTAAGTCGGGCATGCATTCATGTGATATCACGAAATGCAATCATACTGCCAGTATGGATACCTAAAATCATGGTCTCTTGTACCCCAACGCTGACACTGTTAGACAAGCTGCCTCTACTGTATTGTACAGTGCTGCCAGTCTAATATTGGAAGCTTTCTTACAAGAGGGAAGAGCACAGGGATCAATGTGTTGCTGGCAGGGCCACCATCAGGGAGGTATGGGTGATACATATGTAAGGGGCCCTGGGGTGGCTACGCCACTGGTAATT
>NW_017307700.1:419109-426632 GCF_000935625.1 Nanorana parkeri
GGGGGGCGGGGGTGGTGCGCCCCAGCGGTTGATACGAGGGGGGGGGGGGGGGGGGGGGTCCACTGAGAGGGGAGGAGGCCAGGCCCCAACAGTGCCGGTCCGACAGCGGAGGAGGCCGGTCCCCAGCAGGGTAAGGCATAGGCTATACAGGATGTATGGTGTGCTCTGCAGGGTCACTCTCAGGTTGGCCCCGAGTCCAATGCGTTATTAAGCCCTCGAGTCCAATTCATGTACAGTTCTGCATTGCTACATAATGTATTGCTGGGATTTGTAGTCCCTCCCCCCCCACAGGTGGTGCCATTCTGCATTAGTGTGTAAGCTCCTCTGTACAGAAACTAATGTGACTGGCTCAGTGTTCTCTGTACAGCACTGTGGTATATGTCAGAGCTATATAAATGTATAAACGTGTGTGACTGTCGATTGACCACAAGTACCAGCAGCTGGGGGGGCTAGCCATGTAGGTTGTATGGGGTCCTAGTTGCTGGCACCTCCTTGTACTCGCATGTCCGAGAAGAGGTGACTATAGAAGCAGGACTTCAGCAGCACTTTCTTGCCTATAGTCACTGATCCCATAGTTGAGGACCATATACCATGATTTTAGACAGGGAAGAACATTGAACTCTGTACATGCAGAATGCTTGTGCCCATAAAAGTAAAGATGGCCATACACTTTTATATTTCTGCCCACATGGCTGAATAAGAGAAAATCATTGATTGTTCCCCTCATCCACATTAAACAACATGGCTCGGCGAATGCTTGCTGATGGCTATTGTATTTAGCAGCTGCTGAATATCCGAACAACCCCTGTATCTGAATCCAGGTGGCGGTCGGACAAAAATTTCGGATCGGCTCCTTCAACAAAGGCCGTTTGAGTGACTGACTTTTGTCGTGCAGCATTGTGACAGCATGGCTCAAATTCCCACTATTTCCTCAGGAACTGACTGAAGTTCACTCCGTGAATTTAATATTTGTATATTTGAGGCCTAAAATTGAGACTGTCATTTTTGGAGTTTTGCTTGATGTGCCCTTTCATCTCACTTATTAGAATTTTAGAAGAGATGTTTTAGGCCGTGGTAAGTTCAATGACCAAAAGTCTCTTGAGGTCTCATTCTCTATGCGTTTTGCACTGACTTGGAGGGGGCTTCCTCAGGAGGGAGATGCTCTTGTCTGCTTCCATAGCCAGAGGATAAGAGGAAACTGTGGCGCTTTAAAAACGTAAAACCATACCACCGCAGTAGAAGTTGAGAGGAATCTTCCAGAAATGTGTAATTTTGAAGTGACAGTATCACGTTTAACACATCTCAGCTCCTACGTTCCATATCTATAGGTAGCATGGCCATATTGGTCATTGAACTTACCACGGCTTCATATTTGGATCACGGTTGTGGCTTTACAAAGTGTGGTTTATACTTTGTACGGTTATTCTTGCTGAGCATCTCATTGCAGTTTGCTCGACCATGGTTGGAGGGATGATTTTATCTGATTTTTGTATATGTGTAATATCAGATTTATACTGTTATTAATAACGCTGGTATAGTTTATCCTTTTTACAAAAAGTCTTGTAGTCCGGTGTGGAGTATGATACCTTTTTAAAGCCCCAATTTTGTTGATATGTTTAATTGATCTCTATATATGGGGGTGTGGTATTTATGTTGCCCTGCAAGTTTTGCCCATTTTTTTTTATAGACTGGGACTTGTTAACCCCACAGCTTGGAAAACTCACAAATGCAAATGTGCCTGTTACAAATGCTTCCAGTTCAGCTTTGAGGGGTCCAGTACTCGATAACTTTTACCAAGGGAGTTATATATGATCTTAACCTACAACTGAATGCAAAACCCTTTTTTTTTTTTAACTTTTAGCAGCTATTGTTTTGCCATATGTGTCTCACTGGGGAGATTTCCCTTCACTCCCTGTCAGATGGCCACAGCGGGAAGTGAGAGGAAATCCCTTCAAAGATAGGGAGATCCCTGGTGGTCAGCAGGATCACCAGAACTAGTGTCCCTATTGGAAGATTTCCCATCTATTCCTGTTCTGATGACAACCCAAAATGTGGGATTTTTTTTAACCTTTCAATGATAACAATTGGCCAGGACAAATAAGGAGGGTGAATCTCACTAACAGGTCACAGACGGGAATAAAAACTTGACATTTGTTTTTTTTTTTCTAATTCTTTATTTTATGAAACAGGAATATCCATACAAATACTCCGCAATACATTTCCATTCAAAGTACGTAAGTTCAATGCAGATAATAGGAATTAACTCTACATCATGGATCCCATTACTTTTCAAGTTTTGTAAACAATATACAATGATAGGCAGGAAAAGCATCAAGAAAGAAGGGTAGAGGTAACAAGAGACACACACGGTCCTTCCGTCCCCAGCAGAAGGCTGTGTCTTAACCGTAAACCGTATATGAGATAGGTGCCGTGTACATATCCACATGGTATGCCCGAGGAGCATGGTACCCCCCTGTCTGCCTGTCTGCCCACAACGCCAGCAGTCAGAAGGCAGTTTAGGCAAAAGTCTGTGAAGGGCAGCAGGGGTCCTATACCAACGAGTAAGAATCTTATAGCTGGACCCTGGTGCATCTGGATGTTTTGTGGGCAAAGTAAATAATTTTTTCGCTTTGGTCTGGAGTGAATTGGGTCCCCAGATCACGTTCCCATCACTCAAAATATGGGGGAGCACTGTCCCCGGGGTGGGGGGGTTGAAGTCAGTTGGAGCGGTAAGCCAGGTTCTCTCTCTCTCTCTCTCTCTCTCTCGCTCTCTCTCTCTTCCCCCGCTCCCCCCTTGACATTTATTTTAATACCTCTCCACAAAAATGTTAGCATCAGTTGCACTTGAACTATATGCTAGGTTTACTTTAATGAAAATGGGGTTTAATTCCAGTAACCACTGACAGTTTTTGATGCAGATTACAAATGAAAATCAAATATCTGATTGTAAGGTTGCTGGAAGCAATGCACTATTTTCCATATTTGTATGAGATATATTTGCTATATCTCATACACAGCAATCTGGTATGCTTACAGGGGTCATGTAGGAAGCGGTATGAGCATTAGGAGAAGAGTACATAAGCCTATTAACAGTGAGTTCAGCTTTCTTTCTGTTCATATCATGATAAAGACTATAGAAACTACAAATCCCATAAGGCATTGCAAGTCTCTGACAGCCATAAACATTACTCCCTGAGGCAAAATTTGTATTTTGTAGTTTCATCACAGCTGGAGGGCTGATATGTGGCTGTTCCTGCTCTAGGGAAAACCAGTTAAAAAGTTACTATTTTCTGCTTTTACCAAGACACTTGTGTTCTTTACATTATTCTAACAATGCGCAACATTCTGACACTGTATTTAATAGGGATGTTCGGATACCAAGTACCGTACTGGATACAAGTAGATGTACTGATGCGTTTCCAGCTCCAAGACTAGACTAGAGAAACATTCAAAAGTTAGGAGGCAGCCTGCATTTTTAGGCCTGGTTCACACCTGGGTGTTTTACAGCGCGTTCCTACACGCTGTAAAACGCTCAACATGTGAAAACCAATTATTGCCTTATGGGCATGGTTCCCACCTGTGCGTTTTACAGCGCGTTCCTACGCGCTGTAAAACGCCCTACACCCAAAGAAGTACATGAGCTTCTTTGGGGCGTATTTGTCGCGCGTATCCATTGGGATACAGCCGGATAGCCCTCGGAAACGCATGTTTGCAAATCGCGGACAAAACGCGCGGCAGACGCGCATATTCTGTACGCCCAGGTGTGAACCCAGCAAGTACTGATAATTTTTTGTTTATTGTCATGTGACAGTTTCTAAAACAATCAGGACAGTGGTGGAGCGCCAGAGCCAGGTCCCAGCTGCAACCGCTGCAACCATGGTAGTTCTCATGAAAATGCCAAATATCGGCACTGGTATCTGAACATCCCTACTATTTAAAATTCTTTTTTACCCTGTCTAAACCATTTCAAAGGATTTTACCTTTTCTGCTTCCATCCTTTTTCAGTCTAGTACAGCTGCCCTTTTACTTTATAAATCATGTGTTTACATTCTGTATGTTACTTTGCGTTGGGTGGCTTTTAATATACCAACTCGTGTATAGCAGGGCTGGACAAATCCCAGGAGCCAGATAACCAATGCTCCTTAAAAATTCTAGCTGGTGGCCAACCTTTGAGGTTTTCTCTAGTTATTGTCAGTGGAACTGGCTTCTAAAAACAAATCCTGCTGATTCCTGCATTGCAAAGACTGACTCCTGAATTCTATATTCATTTGTCCACCCCCGATGTATGGGAATAATGTGCAAGGAGCAGTTTTAATTCCCTGAGCCCTAGTATGCCTTAGTTCTTTTTGTAAATACACTTCTTTTAGGGTTCAATATGTATGTAACAGGGGTGGACACATTGATTTGGAAGCCAGCCTGTCCAATCCAGGAGCCATCAGGTTTTTTTTTTTTTTTAGGCGTCCGCTCCATTGACAACAACTAAGGAAAACTTTAAAAGTTAGGCGCCAGCTATAGTTTTTAAGCAGTGTTGGCTACCTGGCTTCTGGGATTTTCCAGCCCTGGTTTATATTTTATGGTAGCTAATGTAGGTCCACACCTTGGAAAAACATGCATGTCTCCCCTAAAGTAGGTTTGGAATGAATATGATTTTCAGAATTGGTACAAGTAAAAAGCATTGACTATTCATTTGGGTAAGATAAGTTGGTCACAAAATAATTGTGCATTTTTGCTCAAAGATCAGCTGAGTCTTCCAAGTAAGATCTTACCATCTATAACTAGCTTTAGGCCTTGTTCACACCAAGCGCATTCCAGGAGCAGAGCAGTTACAGACCGGAGCAAAACTGCGTCCAATGTATTCCAATGGTATTATTCTTTAAAACAGGACTGGACCAATCCCAGAAGCCAGGTAACCAATGTTCCTTACCACCTAACTATTGAGGTTTTATGTACTTGGATATAAAAGAAACTCTGGTGGCTCCAGACTGGACAGAATTTCCACCCCTGCTTTAAAATCTTGGTTCTCTCCACCAACATGTACAAGGAACCATTCCTATTGATGCATTTTGGTAAAGCGCTCTGTAAAATGTGCGCTTTAATGCATATTACCATACCACAGGACCTGCAGTGTCATTCATTTTGAATGGCTCCCCAGTGCACAACTATAGTGGCAGGCAATGCACCCAGGCTACAGTGCCCCACAAGACCCATGCTGCGCGCTGGGGTTATGTTTGTTTCTGTGTGCCTTAGTCACTGTTCACATCTGGGCGTTTTGACGCTCAAAGCTAAGTGCGACAAAACTCTTAACACAAGAGATCCCGTTCATTTCTATGGCCCCTGTTCACACCTGAGAGTTTTGTTGCAAGCTGTGAAACGCCGCACGCTGAAAAAGGTACATGAGCTTCTTTTGGGCAGATTACAGCACCTTTGGCCGCATAGACTTCAATGGAAGAGCATTAAAACGTTTTGCACATTTCTGGGCGCGTTTGCATGCACATTTCCTCATTCACAGCAATACATTTTGATCTGCTCAAGAAAACACATCTTTGCCTATGCGCCTCTACCGCACAAAAAATTGGGAAACGCATCAACCATGCAAGGGGAATAACGTTCATAAAAACACATGTTTTACATGTGAAAACGCTGACGCCTAGGTGTGAATGGAGACTTAAGGTGCCCTGCCAACACCTCTAACATGAATGGGCTACCTAAATACACCACACAATGCTGGATAATGCGTTGCATTATCCCAATGTCATGGGCCCTAATTGTTCTTCCACGGTATTTACACCCAATGGTGCACTGGTTCTAATAGTCTGATGATATAAAAGGAAAAGTGTGTTGCACAATTTTACTAGATTCCACCAAAGGAATAAAAACCAGAAACTGATTGTCAATGCTTCATCTTCATCCAACTTTTGTAAATCAGCCCAGTATGTGTTGAACAGTTTGTTTGTTGTCTTCTACCAATTCATATGTAAAAAAAAAAACTTGTAGAAGCATATTTAGGTTTGCAGTTGTGGGTGACGCTGACCATCTCTTCCTTTATACATGACGCTCTACTCTGCCGACAATCGTTTATTAGCCTGAAAGGCTTAGTGTACAGGACACTAACTGTAACTGTCTTCCATAATAACATTTTAGGATTCCATATTCTGAAATTAAAGGGGGGCTGTCATCAACTATCATCAAAGCATATTTTAGAATTTGGTAATCTATGTTTTTTAGTTGAGCAGCTAAATACAAAAAGTGTGGTGCCTTTTTTTAACACTCAAATCTATTGTGTGAACAGATCAGCTTGAACGTGTGTTTTTACGCCTCGGCCATGCAGAAACAGATGAGCAGCTGCAGAGTATTATCTCCAAATTCTTGCCTCCGGTTCTCCTCAAATTGTCAAGCGCACAGGAGGGAGTACGCAAAAAGGTAAGTCTTTTATCAGCCCTAAGCAAGAGCAAGCTTTTAGAAGTAATTTATTATATTTTTTTTGTCAAAGGGTAGAGGATGCTTTGAGATATGAGGTCTGCACATGTCTACTTGTGCAGTCAACGATGTAAGTATCTATCACACATTTATCACACATTCCACCTAGGAGGTCCACCTTTAACTAAATCTGCATTTCCTCTTCTTTAAAAATATTCCTTATTTTCTAGTGGGTCCCCGAAGAGCACAACACATTCCCCCTCTCCGCCCCTGCATGGGTGCCGCCATCTGCTAAGCAGCTGCTATGGAGGTACCAGTGTGTGCTCATGCCCGCAGTGGCTGTGTGCTTCCATACACACACAGCCACTAGGGCAAGGTCGCATGTCTGCCGATCGCGGAGGAAGTGTTCCAGCGATCCCCTCGGCAGTTTTGGGGTCTTTGGCAGCTTTGTGGAGGTCTTCCGCTTCCCTGCCATGGTTCAGTGGTAGCTGGCTTGCTGGAATCAGGTCGGATGGGTGCGGATGCAGTGGGTCCAGACGGAGCTCAGCCTAAGTGCGACTCTCCACCATCGTGTCCAGGCCACGCCCCCTTAATGCTACTTTTAATTGTTTTTGAGTTACAGACCTGAAATGAGCATCTGTAAATGAGTGTCAGCAAAGTGTCAGAATTCTTTGCTCTTTACCTGTTCTAGGCCGGCAATTCAGACTGCATTAAAAGTCAGGGAACTGGCACCATTTTTCTTTCATGACAGAATCCCTTTAGGTGTTAAACTAAGTAGGTTCATTCCACTGTAATTGATGACTTATTTTGAATTTCAACTTCAGCCAATTGTTTTTTTGTTTTGTATAGCTCAGAGAAAGGTTAGAGCAGAAGTCTTTAAACTTTTTTTTTTAAACCAAAAGTCTATTTACTCTTTGGGGGGCCGGTCTGTGGCTAGTGGGATAAAATATGCTCCAACATTGGTTGTAGGTGGAAAAAAACAAAGCCCAAGTGTCAATGGTCAGTAAGAGTAGAAAATGCCACTATAGTGGCCCATAGTTGGTGTCAATGGGAGACATAATACCCCATAGTTGGTGTCAATGGGAGAAATAATGCCTCATAGTTGG
>NW_017307700.1:427534-430002 GCF_000935625.1 Nanorana parkeri
GTATAATGTATTATTGCTGGGACTTGTTGTTCCTCTATAGCTGGTGGTATTCTCCATTGCCCTGTATAATGTATTTTTGCGGGGATTTGTTCCTCTATAACTGGTCAGTGGTAATCTGCATTGCGCAGTATAAATCATTATACAGCGCAATGGAGAATACCACCAGCTATAGAGGACTACAAATCCCAGCAATAATAGATTATATACAGCGCAATGCAGAATAACGCCAGCTACAGAGGACTACAAATCCAAGCAATAGTACATTATAGTATAATGTACTATTGCTACATTCCTCTATAGCTGCTGGTATTCTGCACTGCGCCGCTGTATAATGTACTATATTGCACACCACACTTTTTTTTTTACTTCCACCGCGCCAAGCTTGCTCCCATGATGGACTACAATCTTAACACAAACTAGTCGTCAATCACTGGAGCCTTTTTTTTTTTTTATCCGATTAACCGATTAATCGAACTTAATAATCGGCCAACTAATCGATTATGAAAATAATCGTTAGCTGCAGCCCTAGTTGGTGTCAATGGGATAAATAATGCCCCATAGTTGGTGTTAGTGGGAGAAATGATGCCTCATAGTTGCTGTCAGTGGGAGAAATAATGCCTCATAGTTGGTGTCAATGGGAGAAATAATGCCTCATAGTTGGTGTCAATGGGAGAAATAATGCCTCATTGTTGGTGTCAATGGGAGAAATAATGCCTCATTGTTGGTGTCAATGGGAGAAATAATGCCTCATTGTTGGTCTCAATGGGAGAAATAATGCCTCATAGTTGGTGTCAATGGGAGAAATAATGCCTCATAGTTGGTGTCAATGGGAGAAATAATGCCTCATAGTTGGTGTCAATGGGAGAAATAATGCCTCATAGTTGGTGTCAATGGGAGAAATAATGCCTCATTGTTGGTGTCAATGGGAGAAATAGTGTCCCATCGTTGGTATCAGTGGAAGGAATAATACCCAACGTTGGTATCAGTGGAAGGAATTATATCCCACCTATTGGTGTCAGGCACTGTCTGTCTATGTGCAGTCAGAAAAAACCCCTAGCTGTGCCATTTAATGATAAGGCCCTGAATGGGTCTTCAAGACATAAGACAAAACAAATTTTAGGTAGACTGAGAAAGTATTCGAACCATGTTTTATTGCTGTTTATGCTTGCCTTTCCAGTGGCAGGAGTGGCTGCCTTTCCAGTGGACAGGAGATTGAAAAAATATCTTCCCAATTGGGTCACATACAGGAAAGAACCTGACAGAAGTTTTAACTCCTTCCCACTGTGTGCAAAACTAAAAAACAAAATGATTTGTCTCCTTGACCCAAAACTTGTTTCATTTCAACCTGGACTAGAGTGTGGGGCCCATCTACATCCAATACCTAATGGTAAAATCTTTCCTCAGGTTTGGAGATTTGACAGACCTTTATATACTAAAGATAAAATTCCAGTCCTCAAGGGAGATTTTTTTTATCACATCTAATGACCTGTTAAAAATGCCTTATCTAACATTGTTGACTGCTTTTTAGCCACTGACTTCTCTGTGTTTTCTGTAATGCTAAGAATGTTGATGTCTGTTCAACTGTCTAGGTTATGGAGTTGCTTGTCCACTTAAACAAAAGAATAAAGAGTCGTCCGAAGATTCAATTACCTGTGGAAACCCTTTTAGTGCAGTACCAAGACCCAGCTGCTGTGTCCTTTGTGACGGTATGTACATGAGGAAAAGTGGAATTTGGAGGTGAAAATGCATATATACTTATTATGTGATCATCCACTGTGAGACATCTGCCTGTTTTTTCCTTTTTAGTTCTCCTTTCTTTTTTTTGTGTGTGTTTTTATTTTTGTTTACATCTTAAGCCCACTTTTTATATTTGTTTAAATCTGTTTTCTTGAAGAATTTTACAATAATCTACATAAAAATGGGATACCCTCGTTTGCCAATAGAAAAACAGTGTGAACTGGCACCTAGTCTCTTGACGGCAATGGAAGGGCGACCTCAACCACAGCAAGACAGGTAAGCAGGGTTCCTCTACTGACCTATTTGCCAATCACTGCTTTGACTTTTTTAGTGTATTTTATGTTTTCTTTATATTCTTCTGTTCTGAGCCACAACTTGTAATAATGACGTTATGGTAAGATAGAACTCGTGATGATAAAACTTATTATATATTTTTCCAAATTACTCTGCATGAGAAGTTAAACTATTCGTTACTGCAACACGATCTATTTGCATTTAGAAATCACAGGGCTTAATACCGTATATACTCGAGTATAAGCCGAGATTTTCAGCCCATTTTGCTGAAAAGTGCCCCCCTCGGCTTATACTCGAGTCAGCGTCATGCTCGAGTCAGTTTCTTCTTACTTACCTCGCCGAGCGTCGCGTTACTGCTGCTCCGGTGGGCGGCGCTCCGTGCGGGGTCATCTGGCAGTCTCCGGGTCCTAATATAGGTGGCCGGAGACTGCCAGATG
>NW_017307700.1:430561-438353 GCF_000935625.1 Nanorana parkeri
CAGCTAAATTAGGACCCCACCTGGAGCTCCTCCCACTGGACCAGCGCGCCGCTGACTCGTCCCTGCTCTCTCTTTGATCGATCACCGGCACACGTACACAGTGAGTGAGGGCAGATTTGGGGGGGGGAGGGGAGAGACATTTATTAAGCAATTATATATGTATTGTCTGCACTGTATTAGCAGTATATACTCTATATAGAGTATATACTGCTAATACAGTGCAGACATTACATTTACAATTATACTAACATGAATGTATTAAATGATCTGTATGTAGCCCTGTACTATGGATCATTTAACCCATTCATGTTAGCAGAGGATCATTGTAAATGTATTGTTGCAGGCACTCTATATGTACATGTACTATATACTAAATATAGAATGCACTGAACAATAGATTTACAATTATCCTCTGCTAATATGAATGGGTTAAATGATCCGTAGTACATGATATGTAGCCCTGTACCCCCTTTTCCACTTACAGAGCTAGGTTATTTTTCTTTTAAATAAATATTCATGTAATTTTATTGGTATCTCTCTACCAGTAGCTGCCTCATTTCCCACCCTCGGCTTATATTCGAGTCAATACGTTTTCCCAGTTTTTTGTGGTAAAATTAGGTACCTCGGCTTATATTCGGGACGGCTTATACTCGAGTATATACGGTAGCTAGTCTCATTTTAAAGATCATCACACAGGTGTACGAGGCAGATTAAAGTGTATGTCAGGGCACAAAAAAATAAGATACATAGCACTTTAGTTAGTCTTGTATCTTCTACTGATTGTTGTATTTGGGAATGTTCAACAAAGTAATTTTTCTCTTTTCCTTCATAGCCTAATGCATCTCCTGATACCAACCTTATATCATATCAAATATTCCAGTGAAGCAAACAAGTCCACACCAGTTTTTAATCTTACTGAAAAACCAAAGACTGTGCATCTACTTTTGGATTTCATGTTGGATGTACTTCTGATGCCTTACGGGTAATAATCAGTTTAATTATTTTAATCTGTCTTGCTACCTATTGAGTTTGTCCAGTAAATATGGCAGTGCAAAAAGCACAGTGATCCATAGTAAGTAGGGATGTCCCGATGCCAAAAAATGTACAAATACTTATGAAAATGCCCCGATACATAGCGCCGATACCAGTGCTTTAATTTTTTTAGATCGCTTCAGGCTGCCCAGAGGTACCACGCTTGTTGGAGTCCTGAGTGCAAATTGTGGTTGCCAGCTGGAACAGTGTTTTAGTATGTGTTGCATGTGCAGTTTTGTACATCCTTTTTGGCAGTCTTGTAGTATATTTTTTGCATTACATTTTTCAGATTTGTGTTGAATGAACCCCCAAAAAGTACACCTCCTGGACAGGGATCTTCCTCAGCAGGAGGGACAAGTGGTGTGGGCATTCCGCAGCCACCTCCTGGCTTGAGTTTTTATGCCGCAAAGAGAGTTGTCGGAGACAATCAATGGACATCAGAACAGCTAGAACAGGTAATGAAAACATCTTTGCTTCTAGAATTTCTTTAAAGTGACACTAAACTCAGCAATTCAATCTTAAAAATGCATTCAAGTACCGTCACTATTAACAGAAATGTAGCTTTTGTTCCCTGTGTGTATTAAAGTAGCCACCACTCCAAGCTCGCTCCTGTGATGGACTTCGACCTTTTTGTTTTCCTTTCTATTGCTGTCCTTTTAGAAGAGGTTTTGCACATTGGATACAGAAGGACATGCTTCGCTCTGACTTTCAGGATATTAAGGTTTATATAGTTAGTTTGTGGGCTCCAATAACACACTTGACGGGGGACAGGCAACATGGTAGGCATGTGATTAAACGTTGGTTTATCTTGATCACTACAGGTTTACTTGGACAAATCTTGCATTGTTTTTTAAATGCTGTATCTGCCTTGATCACTCATAAAATATGCGTGCCCATTGCTGTACTGACATTAACTGCACAACTTGCACCCTTTCTCTTACTTGCAGTGCAAACTGGGAATAGTGAAGTTTATAGAAGCTGAGCAGGTGCCTGAGCTGGAAGCGGTCATTCATCTGGTTGTTGCCTCCAGTGATACCAGACATAGTGTGGCAACTGCAGCAGATCTGGAGCTGAAAAGCAAGCAGAGGTGAGCCAGTACAGTGTAAAATAGTGTCCCTGATATTGAGTTTACCATTTTGTTAAAAGGGCACTTGAGAGGAGCTGATTTTGTCCCGTTGTTTTTAGTCCTAAGCGTCCAGCATTTATTTTGTTTTCCTCATTCTGGCTTCTTCTTTCTGCCCTGTAGGTAAGTTTTCAGGGCTAAGGACTTGGCATCGATGCAGAGCTTTTAGCACTGAAAACTAAAATTCCTTGATTTCCCAAAGTGCTACTATCATCTAAAACACACTGAAAATATGAACAATTGTGTAAAGTGTCACCGTTCCTACTATGTGTTTATACAGGCATTCTGACATCTGGACAGACCTGAAAAATGTTATGTGGTTTTTAAGTTCATCCATATAGAGTGAATAATAATCCACTAAAAGATAACAACCACTGGCGCCCAATAGAACCGTCCTTGTGGAAAGAGGAAGAACTCCAGAAACGCGGGGCAGCTCCTCACAGTCAGGGAAACTGGGTATCTAGCAACAGAGAAGCACAAGGAGCGCCTCCATAGTGTAAAAATGACTTTATTTGATAATAAAAACAGCTGAAACGTATTAAACAAACAAGAGGTTCTGACGAAAGGGGTTCGGACGCAGAAGCGCATCAACCAGAGAAGTATGTGCAGCAAGAATGACTTAGCTCTTCATCCGCACTTTTAAAGCCTCAGATGTCTGTCCATACTCGGCTTTCTTGAGATCTTAACACTACAAGCCTGTTACCATTGGTTGTTTGTGAGTACATTTCAGCTGTTTTTATTATGGAATAAAGTAGTTTTTACACTATGGAGGCGCTCCTTGTACTTCTCTGTTGCTAGATACCCAGTTTCCCTGACTGTGAGGAGCTGCCCCGCGTTTCTGGAGTTCTTCCTCTTTCTTCTCTGCTGCTGAATAATAATCCAGTAAAATGTTCTTTTAAATGCTGCTTTACTGGATATGTAACAGTTGGAGTAAAAATATACTATAGGTAATCCTGTTTTTGCTTGATATCGGCTATGTTTAAAAGGTTATTGATGAAAGAGGTTATTTTATTTTTACAATCTTTTACATTTGTTATTTTACAAGCCTAAACACAGCAGTATAACCGTAAATGGCCATTTTGCATATATTAAGTTCCTTCCTTTGTTATCTATTACATTTCTCACATGGATAGCAAACTATAAATTGATTAAAGTGTTGATTTTGTTTTTTATGTGTTGTTAATTCTCTGCTTTTGTGTACATTTTAAAACCTTGTATTCCTTCTCTTTTTTTTTTTGTAGTTTAATTGACTGGAACGATCCTATCATTATCGGCAAACTGTATAAAGTTTATTTGGGAGACATACCTCTTAAAACAAAAGAGGTAAGAGATTGTTTGTTTGTTTTTTCTGTTGAAAGACATATGTTGAAGAATGCTAAGTACTTCTTGAATGGGAAATGGCTACATAACAAATGTACTTCTAAAAAAAAACATGCTGGGAGAAATTCATAGTTAGCCTTTGCTGACCTCTATCTGAAATTGTGCCTGGCTTCAATACTTTGCTAGCTTGCAGCTTGGAAAGTCACCATCCTGGAGAGCAAGTATGTGGCTTGGAAAGCCAGTGTGTCCTGATGCAAGCATGCGGCTTGGAATGTCTGTGACCTGAAGCGGGCTTGCAGCTCTTAAAGTCAGATTGACCTTGAGAAAACATGCAGTATGGAAAGTCGGTGACCTGGAGCGAGTGTGTAGCTTGGAAAATCAGCGTGACCTAAAGCAAGCATGTGGCTTTGAAAGTCAGTGTTACTTGGAGCCAACATGAGGTTTGTTTAGGAATAGTCTAGAACAGGACTCAAAATTTCAAGTCCTAAGTTACTAGCCAAGCCTTAACAGTTACTCGCCATAAGTTGTCCCACTAACCCCTACTCTGCCCCGTCCTTAACTCCGCCAGGTCAGCGGTGTGACGCAGAGTACAGAGATCAGTAACAATGCAGAGTACACAGACCTGCGGTGTGATTCACAGTACAGAGACCTGCGGTGTGATTCACAGTACAGAGACCTGCGGTGTGATGCACAGTACAGAGACCTGCGATGAGATGCACAGTACAGAGACCTGCGATGTGATGCACAGTACAGGGACCCACTGGCGTAACCAGAGTAACCGGCGCCCGGGGGAGGACAAACTTTTGCGTCCCTCCTCCGTGATATGTGGGGGTGTACAGGTACAATGAGAGCATGCTGGGACATGTCGTAATTGCACTGCAAGTTCCAGCATGCCCTCATTGTCCCTGTACGCCCGCCAAATATGACCCAGGGAATAGTAACAAGCTGATTGGCAGGCTCCTGTCCTCCTATGTAGTGGAGCCCAGGTCCCTGTAGGGAAGGAGCCCAATCAACTTGTTATCATGGCAAGTGGACCGTTACATTTGTTTACTTTTTAATCACCTTTTTTGGACGGAGCCCAAGGGACGGAGGAGAGAGGTAAGTGAAGGGGGGGTGGCAGGGGGAGGAGGACGGACATATTCCTTTCCTCGGCCGCTCTATAGCGGCAGAGACCGAGGAGGAGAGAGAACTGACACGCTGTAGAAGCGGCAGCAGTGTCCGTCCGTCCCCCCCCTGAATTTCCACTCGCCCCCCACGCAATTTTCACTCGCCAATGATGTCTGCACACCATTCTGCTTCGGAATATCATCTTTATTCGCATTCCGTTAGCATGACATATAGATGCAACTTTTCGGAGGTTCACAGGGCCCCTTTTGCCAGGCAAAGTGTTGCGTTTTTAGGAATAGTACCCTTGAGATAGACTGCGGCTTGAAAAATCAGTGTGACCTGGAGTGAGCATGTAGCTTGAAAAGTTAGTAGTGCTGCTTTGCATACTTGCTAAAGCTCATAGACTTTGAAAGTACTAAAGCCATTGCATGGCAACCAGGAAATTAATTTTTTTAGGAGAGATGATTAACAGCCTCCATACTACCTGACTACAGGTTTTTATAAATATTTGTGTGCAAATAAGTTACCTTAGCTCCTGTATAGTAATGATCCATCTCTCAGCTCTGTACTGTAAAATCCACATTTGTATCCATACCGGAAATGACAGCTTCCGGTGAGCTGTGCCTATGAGTGCTCTTGTACAGGGAAGCAACAATGTCATTTATCCACCCCTTCTCTCCCCTTGTCCATTCACAGAGAGCCTTGTATTTTGTGAATGCTTCACTGAATACACAGGGTTCTGTAAATGGACAATGGGAGAGGAGAGGTGGATAAACAACAATGTCGCTTCCCTGTATGAGAGTTGCAGCGCTCATACCTGGAGCTCAGTAGCAGTATAGCGATTGCACACATCTCTTAACTGCAAACATGCTGATAGAGAGTTGAGTGAGCCAAGTGATGTTCAGTATGCTATTTCTACAGGTGAAACTCGGAAAATTAGAATATCGTGCAAAAGTTCATTTATTTCACTAATGCAACTTAGCCGTCTACCAGGAGATTTTGGAGCACTTCATGCTTTCTTCCACAGACGAGCTCTATGGGGATGCTGACTTCATTTTCCAGCAGGACTTGGCACCTGCCCACACTGCCAAAAATTTTCTGAAATTGTGGATCTGGGTTTTCATGAGCTGTAAGCCATAATCATCACTATTATGACAAATCACAGCTTGAACTATCTTGCTTTGCATGTAATGAGTCTATCTCATATATTAGTTTCACCTTTTTAAGTTGCATTAGTAAAATAAATTAACTTTTGCACGATATTCTAATTTTTTGAGTTTCACCTGTATTATCTAATGTGTGTTCTGGTTGACGGTTGTGCTGCCAGTGCAGTGGTCCAGGACTTGGCTTTCTGACAAGTATATATACATTTCAACAGTGTATTTTGTTGCTTACCTTGAGTTTCGATTTGATTGGTTGAGTCTAGCTATTTCAACGGCTCCTTATTTTAAAAACCATGTAACGTAATTGCATTGGATTTCTCTCATTGAATATGAAGATGTTGTGATTATTTCTCTTAATCAAAGTCTAGTCTTTCGCATTGCTTCATAATTATGTCTGTTTAGTCACAAAGAAACATGAAATGTATCTTTTAGGGGAATGCCCTGAAGCCGGAACTGAGGAGAGACCCTGTCAGTACCCGTGTTAAACTGAAGGTTGTGCCCCACCTCTTGAGATCGAGACTGGCAGCAGAGTTATTTCCAGCCAACATACAGGTAAGCGTACAGAAATGCTTTGTGTTCAAAATCTAATTGGGGAATTCAATGCACTTTTAAACAAAACACCCTTTGGTGATTTTACTGGTTGCAGATGTTTAAAGGAACATTTTCTTAATAGAAACATGGAGGCTGCCACTGTTAATGTCTTCTGAGAATGCAATTTCCCTGGGTGACATGCTAATCCTCTTTAGTACTGTTAGTGACTGTCCTAGGACAAGCATACAGGTATTTTTTTTCCCCCCCAAGGCATGTCCCTGCCTTTGTTTTGCATCCTTGGCCTGCTTCCGTTATGTAGAAAGTAGGGATGCACCGATACTGATACTAGTATCGATATCGGTGCCAATACTGAGTATTTGGGCGAGTACTCATACTCGCCCAAATGCTCTGATACTTACCTCCGCTACCGGAACTTCCGATTAGAGGGTGATCTCCCTCTGACTGGCAGTGCCGAGGGAGCATGGAGCCGGCTTCCTTCCTTTTCAATCAGAAACCTGTGCAGCATATAATGACCCACCTCCCGGCTTCCTGATTGGTCAGAAAGCCAGGCTGCCTAGGAACAAGTGAAGCCAGCTTCCTAGCCAATCAGGGAGGCGGGACATGACGTGCCACCCGGCTTCCTGATTGGTTAGGAAGCCAGGCTGCCTACCAACAAGTGAACCTGGCTTCCTAGCCAATCTGGAAGCCGGGCGGCACATCATGACTAACGTCCCGGGTTTCTGATTGGTCAGGAAGCCAGGCTGTCTAGAAACAAGGGAAGCCGGCTTCTTAGCCAATCAGAAAGCCGGGGGGGGATGATTCATGATGTGCCGCCGGGCTTCCTAATTGGCTAGGAAGCTGTCTTCCTGACCAGTCGGGAACCCGGACGGCACCACATGACTGGTCAGGAAGCCAGGCAATAAAATATTGGTACTCGTACTTGCTACCGAAAACATGGTGCATCCCTAGTAGAAAGAAATTAAGTCAGAGTATCAATGTAACAGCCAGGGATCTAGCATTTTCAGGAAGAGGATAGCAACAACAGCCTCTATATTCCTCTTATCACAGGTTTAATTTAACTTCAATTATAGCATGATATCATCTTTACGTTTTAGTTTTTCGGTGAGGCATTGCTAAGGTGATATGCAAAGCTACCGGTTTTCAGTTTACTGAAGATGTCTGAATAATGTATTCTGGTTGCTATCCGTTACATTTCTTTCTCGTTTCATCCTGCTGAGTTTGATACTGGCTTTTGTAAATAAAAGAGAAGGTGGCAGAACGTTTCTAGAATGTGTATATATTAAACTACTGCAATAAAATATCTGATGTTTATATGGATGTTGTGCTATGGAGATATGATGGAAATATTAAAGACCATCTCCGGCAAACCAAAAAAAGTACCCTTGCAGTCAGGGCCGTATCTGCCGCGAGGCAAACAAGGCGTTTGCCTGGAGCGGCAGATTCGCTGAGGGCGGCGTTGCTGCCTTGCCTAGGACAAAGCTGCACATCCCCCCCC